>NC_142501.1:102586287-102886287 GCF_057876585.1 Rhinolophus sinicus
AAAAGTTCGATTAATTTTGATTATTAATCAATCTGTGTTTTTGTCATTTATTTATATTTAAGTCTTGCCCTTTAGGCATTCTTAAGAACTGAATCAAGGTATCCAGTTTACTGCACTGCACATTTTTACATAAACTAAAGAGTCTACTATGTGTGAAGCAACATGGTAGGTGTTAGGGGAGATGCACATTTTCTACCCTGGAGAACCTGAAATTTTAGAGAGGGTCAGTGGGGAACATAATATAATTGTCTCTAGCTACCGTTGGAATGAACATACATTCATTGATCACCAATACCTCCTGGTTTTAGAATTACTACAAAGACCCGGGACTTTTCTTGTGAGATATCACTAAAAAACAGTATGTTATCTTTAGGAAAATATGTTTTCCTGTTTTGGACCTGTACTTCAGAATATCTACTTTCTAAAAAATTTTAAAAAAAAAATTGTCTTACTTTTCTCTCTTTCTGCTTGTGCCTGTTGACTGTGCTTATCTTCTCAGTGTGTATTTCCTGAGCTCATATTTATATGAGTCAGTTTTGGGGGGAAAAGAACAGAATAGTACAGCGCCCTTCATAGGTATTACCTATAACTATCTGTCAAAATAAGTATATCATAGGACACTAGCTGCTGGTCTCCTAACCTCCACAAGGATTGTTCACTTCATTTCCTAACTTTCAAATTCACCTTTAAGCTATGTTCACTGTTTTCAACCCCTGACTCCTGAGACCAACTGCTGACCAGTTTACGTTTCAAAATGTGGCATGGATGTTTCAGTAAATACTGATATATAACTATGGACACTCAATACTGGAAACACATCTAGGTTATTAAGAAGAGACTAGAACAAGAGTGAGAACAAGGGCAAAGTCATTAGTTCCTATGTAAAGTCAGCGCAAGTTCTGTTCTTACTATCTGTCACATTACAGATGTCCTGACTCTACCACTGATACAGAGGTGCCCACTCTACCCAGATCTTCAATACAAATGAACTTGGATTATATTCTGTTTTCGATAGGGTGATTAGAAAATATCTATATCAATCTTTATTTTTTCCACCCATCCCTTAATGCATATTTTCTCTGAGGATACATCTTATTTGGAAGGTACCAACATTCTGCTTATGACCAAATTAACATTATTCCACACAATAAATGATAATAATGGAAAATTGGATTCTTTAATTAATCCAAACACTACCACTAAGAAGTTTCTTACCCTTCTGAGGAATAGATTTATAAATCCATTGTGTGTATTGTTTCATAATCATATAGAACATTATAGACAGTGTTTCTTAACCATTTGTAAAGTAAATCCAAAATTTTTTAGAGACCTTTCCGAGAATATAGTTATAAAGTTCACTGCAGTAGAACAAACACAGGATTATTGGGGGTTAAAAAAACCTTACTAAATATGGGTGCCTGAGGGTTATCAAGTGACTTTAATAAAGCATTGTGACTTACTGTATTTTCAACTGAAATTAATAATAATGTAATGTATTATATAACACAATAATGTCATGCAATATATGCATTATTTTTTTTACCATGTCCCACTTTTACAATATCCTTTCTCAGCATTTTTCAAGATGATGGATCATTGTACCATTAGTTACACAGACACACACACACACACACACACACCTAAATTTACACAATATTCATATAAAAGATGTATGAATATACATATCTATTTTCTGCTGTATCTTTATTCCTTCCTCACTTATTATGCATTTTACATATTTGTCATTAATTTTATAATGTTGTGTGGGATTAATTCATGTCCCATGTGTTGATCACATTCACCAGTTTTAAGCTGTGTTCTAGAAACTTTCATGTCTTATATTGCTTTGTATTTCTGTCTGAATAAATGTCTTCCATGTCATATGCGCTTAATACATGTTTGTTGACTGATACGGAACATTTCCAAATGGACTATTTTTCTTTGAAATTCAGGTTGCTGATGACCCCCCCATATGCATAGACTGATTGGAAATGTGAAAAACCCACAAGGAACTCAGAACTAAAGGAAGTTGTGCTGTTTGAAGTCTCAGATCCAGAGTAGCTGAGGATTGTTATAAATAATACATTACACACAGGGCTCTGATGTCCACAGAGAAGCACGTTCTCTGCTGGCTGTTTATAATCCCACCTTTCGAGCTTAATCCTTCCACCTTCAAGTATTAGCCTTGGTAAAGGCTAAACTAAACTAAATAAAGCTACTATAAGCAAGAAGTCAATTTTAACAGAAGAAGCTGATAGTTGGAAAAATTAGAGGTATCATTTCATGGCAAGAAATAAAACCATGTGTCTACATTTCCATTTACCTTTACTTTCATGTTTTGCATTAAACTTTTCTATTAACAGAATTTAGTGCATGTTTTCTGTGATGGTTATGATGAGGTATCAAATAATATCAGTCATGATTAAAGAAAATAATGCAAATCATTATTAAATTATTCCCAGTTAAGTCACTGTGTCACTAGCCTGTCCAAATAATTCAGACGGTAGCATGTTGGGAAAGGATAAGACCCAGACTGGACACAGGCAGCCTGGGCTCTAGTGCCCACTTCCATTTATTTTGTGTAGAATATGGATAAACTCAGTCAGTGCCTCCAAATGTCAAAGTATTTCTCATCAGTGAAGTAAAAGGAATGCAGTACATTTGGGTGCTTTATCTAGTGTCCACAAACTCAGGAAATTTTATGCAAACTGTCATGTATGAATGCACGTGTGCATGCATATTTTTCTGGAAAGAGGGTCATAGTTTGTACAAGATTTTCACAGGTATTTTGACATCTACAAATTAAGATTTCTGGATTTGAATAACCTCAAAGTACATTTGGTATACATTAGGAGAAAATTGGTTGTAGAAATTTGGTACTTACAAATTGACCCCCCCATATGCATAGACTGATTGGAAATGTGAAAAACCCACAAGGAACTCAGAACTAAAGGAAGTTCTAAAGGAATTGGGAGAGGACATAAAACTTTAAAATTTATGTCTCTCAAACACCAGCATTAAGAGAATAACAAAAAATAAGAGAATTATTTGCAACATATTGGGAAAACAACTTGCTAATAACTACATAAAAGAACTCTTCAAAAGAAAAACATGACTTTAACAAAACTCATTTGGCAAAGTATATGAAGAGATAATTAATAATAGAGAAAATGCAAACAATGTGAAAAATAATTAAACCTCACAAGTAATTAAACAAATGCAAATAAAAACACTAATAAATTGTCTCACATGAATAAAGTTGATAAAATATTCCACACTTCATTGGACTGGGGAAATTAGTGAATAAGTATATGGAAAGGGTCACAGGAAGGAATGCAGATTGTGAGGAAAGTCTCAACTGTGCTACAAATGGATGAAACACCGTCTCTGATGGGTGGGGGCCAGGTGCTGACTCACTCACTTTGGAAATGAGTGGAGTCTGTAACATTCAAGGCAAAGGAAGTGCATAGAGCACTGTACTCTGGTTGATAAGGTTGTTCGTCAGCATACAGGCTATTGACTCTGACACTGCCCTACATGTGTACCAGAAGTGGACAACTAAGTAAGGGGATGGAGGGTGGTGGGAGCCCAATTTCTTCACATTAGGGGGGTTGGTTGCAGATCAACAAAAGAAGGAGGCCAGAGTGATCCATGTGGTCACCACCTAGAGGTTGGGGACATCAGTAAGAACTCGTGCTTAGCTGCAATGCCAGTCGAGATGCATACATGTAAGCATTGTGCTGCACACACACACATTGTGTGTGTGCACATTGTTTGTGTGTGCATGCATGTGTCTGCAGCCTCAGCAGAGGAGACAGTGGGGGAGTGAGGTATCCTGAATTTGTGCCCTTGGGGATCTGATGTGCATTGCTCTGCATCCTTTTCCACTGAAACAGCAAGACTGGTGATTTAAGTCATGACTGGAGAGAAGAGATGAAGAGAGACACAAAAGAAACTCAAATGGTTGAATGTCTACCTCAGAGCAATAGAATTAAGAGTAATGTCAGTTTTCTCTGTTTTTCCAAATGTTCCCCGATTACCACGAATTATTTTAAGAATCAAAAGAAAACAAGAATCAATGTCCAGCAAGTGTCAGGTCTAAGGGAAGCGGGTGCGTTTGGGACTACAGTTATGTGTCCGTTCACCTGCACGCAGAGTGGTGGTTCCCTTCTCTCCCGGCAGCTCTGGCTTCTCTAGTCAATTGCTCAGCACCTTTTTGCCAAAGTTTGAAGGACTATTAAGATCAAAGAAAACATTTGAATGTAACTTATTCTTTTTTATTCAAAATGATCTATTTTTTTCTATGTTTTAAATGATCAGCTCCTTCATTTAAATGACTCACTAGAAACATGTCCCCTAATGAAAGCCCCATTATGCTTTTTCATAACTTCCGACTTGAGTGGGTTCAGCGCTGGGCTCGGGAAGATATTAATTTAAAGGGAAAAAAAGATAGGATGTAATGAGCTGTGAAAAGACTGTACGTCTGGAAAGAATAACACTGAAAGGCACTTAATATAAGGCCAATTATTTGACTGGCACTGGGATCTTGCCATCTGTAATAACCTCAGCAGAAGAAAATTTCAACCTAGAGATTTTCTCTACACCGTATACAGCATGTACGAGCATACAGGGTAACGATCTTGAAGCCAGGATATCTCCACACACAGAGAATCTGTAGAGTCTTTAGGCAAGTTACAATCTCTCTGTGTGTCATTTGCTTCCTCTTAAAACTGGTGTGTGTGGGGGCTGCGGTGAGGAGGGGGCACAATTGAATTTATGTATCAGGGTTGTAAAATAATTGGCTAATACATGTAAAGTGCTTAAAAGAAGAGTATTTTCACAAATAAACATTAGTTACTGTTATCATTAATAGTATTAATATTATGGCATTGGATATCAGAAAAACATTGTTGATATTTTGCAACATAGTATTAAATGAATAAGGACATACATTGTAAAGTTATCTGTAATATATTTATAATGTCTATGAGAAGGAATTGTATATAAAGTTATATGCAAAAGATATTATTTGGATAATTTTAATTATTCATATCAAACAGAATGTCTCTTCTTAAAGACAATCCTGAGACTATAATAGAGTATAGTAAAGAAGGGAGGAGGGCCGTATCCTAGGGCACTATGATGACAAAATTGAAATTTGTTTCCTGAAAGAACCTCAAAAAGAAAGGGTCATGCCCTTTGTTTCAATGACATTAAAATGCATTACTATTAACAGAAAAAAAATAAAAAACTGCCAACAAAAGCATGGAATGGCCAGGTGTTGGGTTTTGCAAGCTAGAGCAGGTGGCTGTGAGTACCTTCATGACACAAGGTAGGGCGTGCCTGGTCCACAGGGTAAATGGAGCTGCTTAATTGGATATGACATTCCCATGGGGCAATATAGATGGGCAGCCAGCAAAGGACCACTCCATGTGTCCCAACAAAAGAAATGAAGATGGACAACGTGTAGGAGGTTGAAAGCAGTCACCCCAGTGAAGTCCCCTTACCCCGTTTCCTGGCCAGAGCCAGACCCCACAAGTGGAGGAAATCTCACAGACCCTGGACAGAGGGGGCAGCCACTCCAAACCCAGACAACTGTGGCCCAGATTGCTGTCCCATACCAGAGGTAATTTCTGGTACAGCTTATTTCTCTGGCTCTTGCAATATGGCAAGTGACCCTTGATTTGTCAAGCATATTGATTTTCATACCTGTCAGATAAGAGGATCAGAAAAAAACCTGAAACAGCTATGTGGAAGGTGAAATAGCACAAAGGTACAATTTGTCTCATGGTAATGTAACAAACTTATCCTTCTTCTTAATACAGTTCAGGAGACATGGGCACCTGAACATCTGTCCACATCACATCAATGGATGACATCATGCAACTTAGACTGGATGATAAGAGACCTCGATGGAGTCGTGTGCTTCAGAGGTGTCTCTAAACCCCACTAGGACCCATGGGATTGCCACATCAGTAAGATCTTTGGAGGTCACAGTGACCATGACACCACAACTGCCCATCACGAACTGGGGGCTGTCCACCCACCAAGACATAGGATTGGGTGTGCCCAGCACAAGCCCTCATAAGACAGAAGTGCTATGTCTGGACTCAGCAAACTTTCACCTGCAAGCAAGCTGCATGTCCAGGTCCCTGAGACCCCATGCCTGTTGTCCCAGGAGCATTGCTTCTTCAGCTCACAGCTGACCTTGACCTTGGTTCATGGATATTTGACTCCCTGTTTCTGTAACATTGAACCTCAACCTTTCCCAACTTATATTTCATTATCTCTTTGTTTGCAGACTTGCATCTCACTAGCATTTTACCAAGATGTTCAAATGCCAAACATAGATATGTGTAGAAAGTTGGCTGAAGTGGGAGCATGATGAAAATAGAAGGAACTGTGGTTCCTTGTTCAGAAAGCAAATCTCTCTAAAATATCCAGAGGTGCGAAGAAAATTATCACCCATACATAAAAACCTTCTTATAAAAGGTGCTGATCCATAGTGACTGCTGTCCAGAGGACAAGGACCAGAAACCTTTGTATTAAGAGCTGTTAATTTAGACACAACCCTGTCTTTAAAACGATCTTCAGTTGACCTCAAACACAATAGTAGGAAAAAAAGTCAAACATGAAAGGCAAGTTCAGAATAACCCAGGCAATATTTTAAACATGAAAAAATCCTGGCCATCTTGACAGCTTTTCTTTTTAAAATATGAGCAACAAACGTCACTTTTCAGAAGACTGATTTCTAGTTTCTTTCAGAAAGGAGGGAAAGATGATCACAAATTAAGCTGAGGGCAAAAGAAAAAAAGAGAGACCCTCAAATTCCCTTTGCATCAGCATGAGTTCGACAACAACACAAATCTCTCCACATTGTCAAGAGAACAATCAGAGACAAAACGTCTGTGAACTGTAACCAAGGTGAGCACACATTACTCAGATTTTTCCCAGCAACTTCCATGGGAAGAGAAAAAGTCTTCACAGAGAAGTATGGATGATGTAGCTACTCAATTACGCTTGATGTCAAGAGGCACCAAAGCAGAAGACGGGTCTCAACGAGTGACCTGGCCCAGGCGGCGCTGCAGCTCAGAGCTGAGCACTGGGGGCCAGGCTTTGGAAGTCCTGACAACGACCAGCCAAGTGGCACAATTACTAGCCACCCGTCCCAACATTAGCGAACCGCCAGCGTCATGTGGAGGACAACTGCTGAGGCATACTTCTTGGAGGAGAAGTTGCTTATTCTGACGTATGAGCAGTTTCCCTGTTGATCTGGTCACTCCCTGTCTTCCTCATGAGATCTCATCACTAAACTGCATGGGGTGGTGGTATCAGGAGAAAGGTCCTGCTCCCCCAATACTCCCAAGACCTCAATCCGGTCATGTCTCTACCTGAGTGAAAATTCTAGTTCCTGAAGTTACAACTTGTTCTAAAGACTAGTAGCTGCCAATGCTTTGATTTTTCCAGAAGATGGCGTCATGGAGACTCAGAGGTGCAGGGAAAATCTTACAAGTGATGGAAGACCATCTTCTTCTGGCTTGCATCAGGCTTCAGAGGTGTGGCCCCCATCCCCTTCTGCCTGGCCCACATTTAAGACACCACCATTTGCAATCTTCTCACTCCCCACTAACTAACAGGAGAAATGCTTTAAGACTGATGTGTCATTTGACCCGGCTCTACATTCATTTATCAAGTTATTTCCTGACAGCAGGTCAGAATGGTGAAAGGACAAGAGTCTGTAAGTAAATGGGGTCTCTGATGGAATGTCCAAAGAGGAAAAGGGATGTGCACAGTGAAGAGTCAGGGCACTGTGTACAAGGCTTATATTGTGGCAAGTTCATGAACTTAATTGTCAGACCTCATATACTTCATAATTTTCTTTTTGAAAACTTGCTCTGTAAGGAAACTTGGCATTACTTGAGCCTAGACTATTTTTAAATAATAAGAGTTCTAAAAAACTCATTATAAAGAAGTCTCTCAATATTTGGTAGTAACAGAGGATAGGTATGTTTGAATATTTTAAATCAACAAAAGACTCAAAATGTTTAACTTTCATCATTATTTAATACAAATTTTATCATAAGTAGAGTGGCCAATAGGTATAATCTTTTCTCACATATACTTTTTCCATCTGGTCCTATCTCTCTTTCTTACCTTTTCAGAAGCACACCTGTGATCTTTCTCCTCCAGGTTACTCTGTCCTGTGTGGTCACTCTGCATGTTTTCAGACCATTTAAAAGGCACACGTGGTTTGCTTGTTTAGAAATAGACTCCGAGATACAGAGAAAAAACTAGTAGAAAAACTACAAATTAGTAGTCACAAAATAGTCACGGGGATGTGAAATACAGTATGGGGAATATAATCAATAATGTTGTAAAGACCATGTAAGGTGCCAGATGGGCACTGGAATTATAACGGGGATCACGTCATAGACTGTGTAGATGCCTGACCACTGCACCATACACCTGAAGCCAATGTAGAATAACATTGAATTTCAACTGTAATTAAAAAAAAAAAATATATATATATATATATATATATATATATATGATGTAAACTACAGCAGAGGGATTATGTAGCATTATAACAGCTATATACGATGTCAGAGGGGCAGTATATTAGGAGGAGTATAAATGTCTAATTATTATGCTATTTTGTACACCTGAAACTAATATAATTTTTTTTAATGATCATTTAATAAAAGATAAGAGCGGAAAAAATTTTTTTACAAAAATTAATGAGCACAGGTTCAGGGTATAAAAGCAATAAAAAGTCTAATTTGGGAAAAACAAAAACATTAAAATTAAAAAATGAAAGCAACAACAACAATAAAAGGCACGTGCAGTTCTATTGGTTTAAAAAATAAAAAGAAGAAGTTTCCACACGAGTCCAGTACATCCTGAGTCCTGAATGACTTTGCTGAGCGGAAAGCCAGACTGTCTGCAAGGAGCGCAATCCCTATCCGGAGCACAAAGAGGAGTTAAGACAGGGATGACTCGGCAGAAGAAAAAGCCATGAGTCATACACGCTGCAGTCCAATGCTAAAAAAAATTAAGAAATTGGGGTGAATTATGCACAATTAACACCTACAAGATTTCATGTTTCCATAGTTAAATGAACAGCCTGGGACCCTTACAGCCTTGTCTGCTTCTGATACGACTTGGGGTCTGTCCTCCCTTATAACCCACCAGGAGAAAGCCTTAAGATTGCAAGAAAAATGCAAAGCTTCAAATGCACAAACTCACAGCTTCAAGCACACAGAGACGTCGTTGCCAGACTAACACGCTGTCGTTAATCCCTTCACACTTTCCCTGTCTGCACAGTACAACCTAACTACCGGTAGCCCATCGCCTCTGCTTCCCAGGTGAGTCATTATTAGGGTAATTAGCCATTAGGAGAATTACCAGCACAGAACTATACTGTTACAAGAAGAAAAGCTATTTTGTTTGTACATTTAGTTTCATTTATATACGTGTATGCGTGCATACGTGTGTGTCTATGCATGTGTGGGGTGTGGCTCACATATGTCTGTCACATCTTAAACGATTTTGGTTGTTCTGTTTCAAATCTGAGCTCCTGAGGGTAGTGCGTATTCAGAAAGAGGTCTGTGTCTGCATGAATGTGTCAGAGAAACAAATATTTAAATGTAAGCAGAATTGAAGAGATTGCTTTAAGCGCGGAAGCAGAGCCTGCCAGGAGGAAGGAAGAAGCCTGCGCGGGTGCCAGTGTGGTGCAGACGTCCAGGCCTGACGGAGCAGCAGGCTGGGGGCCACACTCAGCAGCGGGCCTGAGGCTTCCGGAGACTGGAGCTCACTGACTTGCAGAATCCACTTGTCAAATCACTTAGAGAAGGTGAGTTCACGAGTACACACGGGCATGCAGGAGCTGGTGATGCTAAAAGGCAAACGTTTGGCCCATTTGCAGACCGTCCCGGTGGCTCCCCCAAAGCACTTTTCCACCCAATCTATTGCCCTCGTACGTGGGTTTATTTTCTATTTAAAATAGAAGTTGTTGGGCTACACTTTTTTCCCATTAATAGCTCCGATGTCATTTATTCTCAGACTCCATGAGATGAAGATGACGCGGATAGTTGATGCACAAGTTGAAAGAATCGATTTTTTTTTTTATGTTTCCAACGTAAACTTGAGGTAAATAAATAGAAAAGAGAATGTTGTGTTTTCATTCAGAAAGTCGGTTTCACATTCGGCATGAAACATGTTTCACGTAAAGCAGACCTGAGGGTTTTAGGTGCCTGCCAGGGTAGCGTAAGCCTAAGAAGAGGAGAACTGGACTGCAGGATTGTCACCTTATGGAGAGGCTACTCCTCAGGGGTTCCCCTGAATCCATGGCACCCACGTGCCCCGTGCAGAGGGAAGACCCTCTCACTAGTCTCTCCTCCTCACACCCCCATCCCGGACCTGATCTCTGTACCCACAGTGGGGACAGTCACCGGCTAGCCTTGCAGGTGACAACAGTACAGGAACTCTTCACCCCCTTCTCTAGCCCACTTTTTCGTATTTCCAAATTGAAACTCTCCACCCATTAGAAAACACATCACCAAATTTCTGTTTGAGTCCCTGCTTTTAATCCTTTTGAGTATAAGCCCTGAAATGGAACTGCTTGACCGTATGGAAATTCTATGCTTAGTTTTTTGAGGAACCACCATATCGTTTCTCACAGCAGCTGTACTATTTCACCTTCCCATCCGCAAGACACAAGAGCTCTGATTTCTCCACGTTCTCGGCAACACTTCTTATTTTCTGTTCGATTTGAGCAACAGCCAAACTAATGGGAATAATGTGGTATCTCATTCTGGAAATGGTATTGTAAATGAAATTATTTTATTAATTTCCTTCTTGAATTGTTCATTGTTAGTGTATAGAAATGCAACTGATTTTTCTTTTTTTTAATTAAAGTTTATTGGGGTGATAATTGTTAGTAAAGTTACAGAGGTTTCAGGTGTACAGTTCTGTATTACATCATCTATAAATCCCATTGTGTGTTCACCACCCAGAGCAACTGATTTTTTCCATGGTGATTTTGTATTCTGCAACTTTACTGAATTCATTTATTAGTTCTAACAGTTTTTTTTTTTCTTTTTAATTTTTAGGGTTTTTTTTCTTCATAAGATAATATCCTTTGCAAAGAGATATCATTTCCCTTCTTCTTTTCCAAATGTAATGCTTTCATTTATTTTTCTTGCCTAATTGCTCTGGTTAGGACTTCTAGTACCATGTTGAATGGAAGTGGTAAAAACAGGCTTCATTCTCTTCTGCCTGATATTAAAGGAAAAGCTTTCTGTCTTTCACGGTTGAATATGATGTTTGCTGTGGGTGTCAATATATAGTCTTTATTATGCAGAATAGTTTCCTCCTATTCCTAATTTGTTGAGTGTTTTTATCAGGAAAAGGTGTTGAATTTTGTCAAATTATGTTTCTTCATCAATTGAGATTATAATGTGTGTTTTTTCTCATTCTGTTAATGTGGTATATTACATTGATTTATTTTGATGTGTTGAACCATCCTTGTACTCCAGGAATAAATCCCACTTAGTCATGGTGTATATACAGTTGAAATCCATTTGCTAGTATTTTGTTGAGGATTTTAGCATTAATATTCATAAGGGATATTGAGCTGTAGCTTTTTGGGTTCTTCGTTTCCATTTTTGTAATGTCTTTGTCTGATTTGATATCTGGGTAATACTGGCTTCATAGAATGAGTGGGGAAATGTTACTTCCTTTTCAATATTGGGAAGAGTTTTAGGAAGATTGGTCTAACTCTTCTTTAAAGGGTTGGTAGAATTCATCAGTGAAGCTATCTGGCCCTAGGCTTTTCTTTGTTGGAAGGGTTTTAATTATGGATTCAATTTCCTTACAATTTAAGGGTCTAGTCATGTATTCTATTTCTTCACAATTCAGTCCTGGTATGTATGTTTCTATAATTTGTCCATTTCATCTAAGTTACACAATTTGTTAATATACAGTTGTTTATAATACTATTTAAAAAATACTTTTATTTCTGTAAAATCAGTACTAATGTCTACTCTTTCATTTTTAACTATGGTTATTGAGTCTTCTTCTTTTTCTGTTCTTTTTTCCCCTTAATCAAGCTAGCTAAAGATTTATCAAATCTGTTGGTCTTTTTCAAGAGTCAAGTCTTAGTTTCATTGATTTTTTTTTCTTTTGTTCTATATTCTGTTTTATTTACTTCTGCTCTAATTTTTATTATTTCCTTCCTTCTACAGCTTTTGGTTTAGTTTGTTCTTCTTTCTCTAGTTCCTTAAGCCATAAAGTTAAGTTGTTGATTTGAGTCCTTTCTTCTTTTGAATGTAAGAATTAACAGCTAAAAGTTTTCCTCGTGGCACTGCTCTCCTTGCAGTCCACACATTTTGGTTTCCATTTTTATTCATCTCAAGATATTGTCTATATTTCCTTGGGATTTCTTCTTTGACCCATTTTTCTTTACAAGTGTGTTGTTTAATTTCTACATTTAATTTTTTACCCAGTTTTCCATCTTCTGTTGATTTCTAGTTTTATACCATTATGATTAAACAGATACATTATGAACTTGAAACCTTAAAAAAAAATGTTAAAACTCATTTTGTGCTCTAACATAGATCTATCCTGAAAAATGTTCCCTGTGCACTTGAGAAAAATACGTATTCTGGGTGGAGTGTTCTGTATATATTCGTTAAAGCCAAGTGTTGCTCAAGTTCTCTGTTTTCTTACTGATTGTTTTGCTGTTTGTCTGGTTGTTTTGCTATTATTGAACGTGGCATATTAAAGTCTCTTATAATTATTGTAGAGCTTTCTATTTCTCCTTTCAATTATGTCATTATGGACTTCACATATTTTGGAACTCTAATGTTTGGGACATTTATGTTTATGATAATTACATCTTTTGTTGAATTGACCCTTTTATCATTATGTAATATCCTTCTTTGTCTTTTGTAACAATTTTTACTTAAAGTTTATGTTGCCTGATATTAGTATAGCCACCCCTAGCTCTTTTGGTTACGATTTGCATAGAATATCATTTTTATTCTTTCACTTTTAAATTATGTGTATTCTTAGATCTAAAGTGAGTCTTTGTAGACAGCATAATTGGATCCTTATTGTTTTTTAAATCCATTCTGCCAACCTATGTCTTTTAAATGGGAGTTTAATATATTTATATTTAAAGTATTAGGTTGGTGCAAAAATAATTGCGGTTTAAATGGTTAAAAATAATTGCAAAACCACAATTACTTTTGCACCAACCTAATAATTACTAATAGGGAAGGACTTACTTATGAAATTTTGCTATTTGTTTTCTATATATCATATGAGCTTTTTGTCCATTTCTTCCATGACTATCTTCCTTTGTGTTTAGTTGATTTTTTTGTGTGGTGACATGTTTTGGTTCCCTTCTCATTTTCTTTTTGTGTATGTCACAGAAAGAATGTATATAGAGCAAAATCATTTTGATTTTGGCTACCCAGGAAAGAGTTAGTCTGAAGTCTACGAATTGTGATAATAAAATAAATTAGAAATGTGCTACAAAAAGGTAATTATGATGTTATGTGAATCATATCAGGTCGGGAAATCCACACACGCATTGATAGTGGGCTCTGTCTAGTAACAGTGTCTCCATTCCTTATAAGCAAGCATTGTTCTATTGTCAGCTGCACTGCCTCTGACTAGAAATTGCCCAGTCCTAGCAAACTGCATTCCTAGGGTAGAATTCTACTTCCTCTGTAATTAAATAATCCAGCCTTAACTGGGAACCACATGATAGGGAGAGACTCTTAAAAGCACCCGAATCTAACCCTAAACCTTCCATACATCCTTCCTTGGTTCTGAATTCAGAATGGAATTTGTGACAGAACATCTGTCGCAAACCAGCTAGTCTTGGCTTTAACCATTGAAAGCTAAACTCAGTAATACTGAGAATGACAGGGAAACTGCAGTCGTCTTGCAATTTAAAACAAGTAAATGCTGTTTCATCCTTGAAATGTAAAAACCCTATTGGTGTAAAGAATTTTTCCCCCTATGGTCAAATGTTTGGCTCAGTTATTCTGCCTAGGAAAAGGTGAGTCTGTGAAATATGAGGTCAGCACTGACAGCTCCGTCCCCACTTTGGCCTAAGGTTACCAACAGTCGCTCATATCTGGTCAGCATTGCCATAACAACAACATAGCCCAAGGCCAGAGCTCTCCTTGGCCAGCACCTACAGTCCCACACCACTCCTGTGAACTGGCTACTGTGTAAAATGTTGGCCACTGCAAACCACAAAGTCCAAGTGCCCTGACCACAAGAAAGCCACAATCTCCAGGTTTCAACTTGCTTCCCAGTCTTGAACTGCTCAGTGTTTATCAACATTCTCGGTCAGTGCAGAAGGAAAAAACTCTTGGAAATGAGGAAGAAGCAGTCCCCTCCTAACACAGAGGCGCCACCTCAGTTGGAATTGCCCAGAAGCGGGGGAGGAGATGGCACATATAGTGACCTGGAAGAACACAGCATAAGTACAGGTGTTTGGGGTCCCTCAGGGAAAAATAGAGGGTGTGTCTTCCATTCAGATGCCAGGTCTACCTGGCAGACTAATCTGTTTCTCAACATAATGGTGGCATTCTATAATCATTTCCATTGCAATAACTAGGGTGGTAATGAAATCTCGGAATAATCTGCTCCTGGAATGCCACGGCAGCTTCAGGAACGATTGAGAGCTAAATTGAGTGGTATTTCTGAGTTGACAAAGGAAAAATTTAATTAAAACTATAAGTGACCTTCAAATGTCAGAAGTAAATAAGACGATAACAACCACATTTTTGACAGCTGTCACCACCTAATGGGAATGCCATAAAAACTCATGATCAGGGAGCATTGGTATATTCAGTGTGTACCAGACTCATCACCATAAATTTTGTCAGATAAGTGCTCAGCCTGATAATAATCTTACATCAGTGCCCGGAATTAGCTTCAGCTACACTGATGGAAAGACAGGTAGGGTAAAGCATCATCTCCATAACAATGAGAACCTCCCATGCGGACAAATAGCTGAAAGATTGCACATTATTTGCATAAAAGGAAAAGCAAAGAATTTCAAGAGAGATTATGGAAGAGCCTCCCATCATGTGCACTCTGTGACCTTCTGTCTTTAATTTGTGGTGTTTGCTCCTGATGCCCTGGTATGATTTCACACACACACACACACACACACGCACACACACACACACACACACACACGTATGTGCATAAAAGAAAAATAAAATTCTACAACTCTCCCTCTAAAGGAGAAAAGATGTATTTCTCCTGGTAGGCACAAGGTTAGCTCTTTTAAAAGATGCTGGCATCTGGAGAGGCAGAATTTTTCACTTCAAGCTGATTCAGCTGGTCACTGTCTGGCTTTGCTGAGGTGTCACCAACAGAGGCAACAGGGTTGAGGGCTGCTGATGATTTTGACGCTTTTTTGAATGCAGAAAACCCTTCTTGCTCACAGTCTCTCAATTTCAAATATTCTCTGTGCATAATACAAAAGCAATGTTAAAACCTGTAATAATACAGACATATTGCCCATAGTTGCACCTATTTTATAAATATTTTATAAGAATGAATTATATGTTTGGGAAAGATATTTAAAATATATTTTCTACCAACAGGGAGAGATTAATATCTCTTAAATAGTCTCTGAAACCATTGCTATTACATATAGTGCATTGTTTTGAATTGTTATTGATATTTTACAATTGATACTTATAAGAACATTGTATCACTATAAATAATGTGCATTATAATAATCTAGAGAGGTAACATTTGGGCTTGGATGAGGGGCCAAATCCAACCTGCTGCCTGTTTTTGTAAGGCATGCAAACTAAAAATGATTTTTTTTTCTTTTTCATAATTTTAAGGAGTTCATTATGTTCCTTCATAGCACCCAAGCTTTTGCCCCTTAGCCCTTAAAGCATAAAATATTTGCCATCCATGTCTTTACTGAATCATATGGCTGACAACCCTCTGCTTAAGAACAGAGAATTGCATACAAATACGAAATCAGATCCTGCATATGAATGACCTTAGATGTCTGTAAATACATCAGTCCGTGATGTGGGCTGAGGGCTCCTCTGCTCTGTTCATACATGTCTCTTAGTAAATGGACAAGTCAGTCCTATCCCAATGCACAAAAGGTGCAGGGGTTTCTTAGATACTCACAAACAGCACTTTTGATGAAAAAGTCTTTTAACAGTACAAGTACGAACTTAGCTTGCGGTAAACACAATAAGGAGGCATTTGGAGATGCTGAGCTGCATGGACACTACGCCTTAAGAGTCTGTTGGCATGGAGATAACCGAAATGTAGTATTCCCTGGAAACTCAAAGGCCTTCTTTCTTCCTATGTTCTACCTTGAAAGACCTTGTGCCATTTAACACTGTCCCAGAACCCAGGAACCATGACACCGTTACACAGTGTATGCCATCTCCTTCATGTGCTTTTGGCCTTTTTCCCTTGATTTTGACCAATACAGAATTTTTTTCCTGTGCTGTTAGCGTGGACTAGGTGTTTTCCTTACATGTCCAGGAATATCTATCACTGCACTTGCCAGGTGGGACCTAATCACTTTTATATGTTTAACAGGCTGTGAGATTCTGGAAGGAAAGGGTGGTGTCTTCCAATGACCCATTGCTTTAGTGCCTCTTGTAACCACTCAATAAATATCCACTGCTACTGTAATCGTTACTATCATCATTGTTATTGTTTTCCACTGTGTATTTGCCAGAGTCAAGATCAGTTGATTAAAACAGCTTCACCTTTGGCATTTCAAGGATTTCAAGGCATTTCAAGAATTATTTAGAGCAAACACACGTTTTAGCCTGCTTTAAAACAAGACAAGGGATGCTTCTTCTGTACATGTCTCCAAGGCTAAACATAGCCAAGCTCAGAAGTTTTCTCAGGAGCCATTGCAGAACCAAACGTTTGCTACGAGTCCGATTTGATTAGAACTGACACTAGCCGGAGGGAGGAGCAGGGTGTGACCGGAGAGTGTAATGCATGTTTGGCCAGGTGCTTCCCAAGGTCATATCCAGTCTGAAGTTATGCCCTGTGGAAATCATTAAATAAAGCTTGGCTAGAAACACTTTCAGGTAGCCATGTTCCTGCACGAGGGAGGCAAAAGGGCAACAGCAAAATAACAAAAAACAAAATCTGTATTTTTATTGCCTAAAACACAGCAGTGGAGGTAGATTCTACTGATTCTAAGACAGTAAATATGACCAGATTCACTTAGCAATTTAATTTTGGATAGTATATAATAAAATACATCCACTAGATGAAGTTAGGCAATTAAAATGCTTATGGAAAGTTCAATTACCCAGAAGCAACCAAACATCTCTATGGCAGAGCAGCCAAGTCACCAAGTACTTATAGCCTCAAAGACAAAAAGGCAGAGACCAACCAGAAAGCCTGCTGTGGGTAGAAAGAACTTCAGAGAGTCAACCTTATCTGCCCTTTTATTTCTTTTTTCTTTTCTTTTCAGTTAGGTGTTTTCAATGCAGAATTTGTTAGGAGAATACTGGGTATTTTCAAGAGAGAGAACTTGATGTCTACTTTGTACGGAATACCAACTCTCGACCTTGACTACACTGGACAGTGATCTGGGCCACTTTTAAATCTGCCAGGCAGCCAGACTGGACCCCAGGGGTTCTGGGTGGCAATCAGACACGAGTAGGGGGCTTACGATGGTCCAGGAGATGCCAGCTCCCACCCGGGGTCGGGAAGCCCTGACGTGCACTAAGAAGAGTAATTACTCTGCTCCATGGCACACAAAACCTGGCCTTGGCCTCCAACAGGCAAACGAGTCAGGTTTCTTTACTGCGTTCTTGCTTTTAAGTACCTCCAGACTGATTTCCTGGAGGACCATAACCTGTGGAGCTGGAATTCGCTAAAGTAGCAGGAATAGAACATCTTTACTCACCGCAGCCACCCCAGAGGTAGAGTGAAATATATTCCGTGTCCACAGGAGGCACATATTCTGTATGTGCCTTATTGTAAAACAGCTTTGACCTCAAATATTATGCTCCATGAACCCCTCAGATCACCGTTTTTTTCTGTAGTTAATATTCACAGTGTTGATTATTTGAGAGATTATGTTGAGAGCTCCAGGATGGTTAGCCTGGGGAAGAAAAGTCAGAGGCAGGAGAGCTGCTTCCAGGTATGTGCGGGTGTGTTATACAGAGGAAACAACATTTATATTTTAAGCAATGCCAGAAGACAGTAACACTGGTATTAATTAGTGGGGGCTATAAAGAATTAGTTAGACCCATAAAAACAGAACATTTCAAGAATACCAGCTTTCCGGCAACATTTAGAAGCAACAGGATGGCCACCCATTGGCAGTACTAGGTGGCACCCTTGCAGGAAAAGGAGGGGAGGGTGTCTAAGGTTCCTCCCACTTTTAAGGGTTTTGCTTGGATTTTATCAGAGATATTACAAGAAGACCCTCATGGGTGGTATGCCTCTTGTCTTAGCCAGCTCACCTTTCCGCAAATTGGGACTACACTTACCAGCACATCTCTCCTGAGCTGAGGGAGTTCCTTTCCTCAGTGCCACTTCACTAAAGTAGCACACATTACAATGGACGCCAGGGGGCTTCTTTCCCTTGTGCTGTAATCATATGACAAACGAGGCTGAATTTGCATTTACACAGCGGTGTGTGATGTCAGCTGCTTAATACACTGTACTTGGGCGCTGCCGTGAATTGCATTATCCCTAATGGCTCATCAGGTCTGAAATTTAGTATTTGATCTTGTTTTATTATCTTCTCCAGCTATATTCTATACCTCATTTTTCCCCTGAAATGAACATTATTGATTTCCTTATTAAATATTGTCTGCCTACTGTGAATTTTTCACATAAGCCATATGATGAATCCTTTTTAAAAAATAATGATTATCCACAACACAATGCCTGAAATGCTAGTTTTATAAGGAGAGTTTGAATGGATCGGAACTAAACACACAGCATAAAAACGTCCTGGACTTTCTTGGGTAAAAGCTTACACACTGATTTTATCTCCTCGAGAAAAAGAGTAATCAATAAGTGATTACATTCTTAAAGTAAATTACTTTTCAGGTTTTGTTCTGTCCAGGGCAGTTAAGAAGTGATGATTACTGCAGGTTAAATCTAAGGGGGAAAAAAGAACTTGATACGTTGTCTGTAATGGCTGAGGGGATACATCAGAATAACACTGAAAGTTAATAGTAATATTAGTATACCTTCATGAAACAGTATGTTCCTCCCTAAAATGTACTTTTAGCAGAATCTAACCCTAGGTAGAACTGGAGAGTGGACTATTCCAGCACTCCGTCTTCACCATGTAGCACAGTCTCGCTCAGTCTGACTGTCCCAGGGGTCTCATACTTCCCCCCAGATTTCAGGTCTCATGCTGAAGCCCTGCCACCCCTGCCCTCCCCTCCCCAAGATACAGAGGTGTCCTCCTCTTTCTCTGCCCCTTCAGCTGCTGCTGCCTCAAGGACCTTCGCCATTTTCTTTCCCACGAATCTGCGCACTGGCTGCTGGGGGGCGGCAAGACCTGAATGCCAGCTGCTGCTTTGACCTCTGACAGATTCCAGAAGATGAAAAACTCCAGTCACTTTAGAACAGCCATAGAAACTTAATCTTAACCCCTGGGAAGAGGGTATAAGAAAGAAAACCACACTTGTGTTTTCCTGCTTGCCCCCAGAAGGGACACTGACAAGCCAGGGGCCGGGGCAGGTATCCCTGGCCCCTATTTCTGGCCCCTGTTGCTAGTTCACTCCCATTGAGGTTTGTATCTATGGCAGCATGTGTGTGTGTGTGTGTGTGTGTGTGTGTGTGTGTGTGTGTGTCCACCCATTAGAAATCCCACTGAAATGTTACATTTCTATTAATAACAAAAAGCAAGTTGAGGCAAGCAACGCAGACTGAAAGGGATTATTTGCAGCAAACCCATATAAAAAAGCATCAATAACCAGAAGATTTAAAGAGCTCCCACAAAATAAAAGGAAAAGGGACAAAAAAAGAAAAATAGTCAAAGGCTACAAAGTGGCAACTAGAAGAAGAAAGGCAAACGGTCCATAAGCACGTGGAAGATGATCAGTTTCACCAACGCAAACGGGGTGCAAAACAAAACAAAATCTTTGGCGTATCATATTGTCAGAAATTCTGAAGCCTAATACATTAGGGTGACATAGAAGTGGAAAAACGGAGAGGTATCTCCCTGAAATTTTTCTGAAAGGCACTTTGGCAGTATTTGTAAACATTTAGTAATTGTGCATTTTTGCCACAAAATTGTATGCCAGTGGATCTATCTAATGGAAATGTGCCTTTTCAGAAATGTCTTTATTGCAGCATTTTTTATAGTCTCCAAAAAATTAGAAGTCCTGCAATGTCCACCACTGCTGGGTAAATGGCCCAAACCTCTGGTTCAACTTCATTTATATTCTCATATCTGAATATCACACGTGATCGGAACTGAATAGATTCCTAACAGCATTAAGAAACGGAGCAGGGCCCACACAGAATGGGAAGTGGCAGATTTCTGAGGCATGGAAATCAGATGAGATAACCCGGGCAGAGAAGGCTGCGCAACGTTCCTGCGGCGGCAGCAGCAGAGGGAGCCCTGCGCAAGTGAGGGGTCGCCCTAGATCCGGGCTGGACACTTCTCCCAGAATCTGCAGAGGTCAATCGGAGGTTAGGGCCTGAGATGCAGGGACGGGGAGGCCTGATGCCCTGAGCTTGAGGAACTTCTCTTCTGATCTTTGTCTATTTTCCCCGGAGCAAGGCTATGGGCTGAGAAGAGGTATGGAAACAGGAACGGAGAGCAGTCTTCTGGGAAAGTGGGAAAGTGCCTGGGGTCTGGATGTCGCACTGGGGGCTGAGGGCCGCTTGGGGTCGGCACTCATGATTTTCATGAAACCTGGGAAGCGTTCTTCTCCAGGCTCATCAGCTGAAGGTGAGGGTGTGCGCACAGGTGTGATGTTGGTGTCAGCTGGGTAAAGAAGGGAGGGAAATGTGAGTGCTGTGAGGGATGGTGCACGGTGAAGGATGGAACCAGGGGAGTTTAGGAGTCAGCCCGTTACACGAAGCAAGCAAGGAGGAGAGACACAGTGGTCAGAGGGGGTGCTGACACCGAGGGCTTTCCGTTACTGGTGGTGACATGAAAGTATGATCTGCGGGACTATTCCTAGATGGTGTAGTAAATGATACAGCAAAATCATCTGCTTCCTTTGGGTATTTTTTGCAGCAAGACCCTGCCCATATTCTTATTATAGTTCAGGATCGATAGGTTACGTATTAGAAACCAATTAAACCTGACTGTCAGTGACTTGCGTGGAAGGTTGTTTCCTGTTCATGGGCATCTCCAGTGGGAGTCCGGGGTGGGGAGGGCTGTGCTCCACACCTGCCAGTGCCCAGTCCCCAGGATGACAGAGGCTTCACTTCCTGGCTGCCAATGGGGGGTGGGGGGCAGAAGGTCCCTTACTATGCCCTTCTGCTCATCACCTACTGTCCAGAATTAGTTGCAGGGTCGTGCATAACTACAGGACGCCCAGGATGTCGGTGTTGGGAAGAACTAGGCTTTGGTGGGCACTCATGTCTCCTCCATTCCTAGCCTCTTCCGGCTGTCAGCTGGCTGCCAGGAAGTAAGACATTAGCAGAATCAAGTGTTAGTGGGTAAACCCAACCCTCCCAGAAGTGATTTGTGTGCTAAGAGTGGACTTTTGAGGAGGAATGAAAAACTGAAGTTCCAAAAAGCAAGATGCCTTAATGGAAAACTGTGACAGGATGCAGGGTGGCAAATTTGGGTGACAAACTTCCCCTCCTTATGTCATGCCACCCACTCAGACTGCATTCTGCTTCTGCCTACACAGCAAGCCATTTATATAAATGTGAGACAACTAACATGGCAGAAATACAAAGGCCAAAAAGAAGCACAAAGCAAGTTGTGATGCAAATGGTAACTAAAAATCCCATTTTATACAGCCTTGCATGTGAGGGCCACATCCTTTCATGAGTGCTGGCCAGTTAATTCATCCAGCACCTCCTTTAGAGCTCAGTTATAATATTAAGAGCTAGGCAATTAGTGTGCAGGAGAAGGAAGGCATCCAGCAAAAGCCCAGGCAGCGTGAAATTAGGGACCATGGCAGCAGAGGAATGCAATTCCTAATCCTTTCCAGACTGTTCTGAGCAAAAGCACCCTAGTCATCAAAGACTCTGAAGAGAGGCAGCTAATCTCTGGGCCACTCTGTTACATGAAAGCGCACTTGAAGTTTAGGGATCACAAAGAGGAAAGACTATCTTTTGAGAACAGGATGGGCTGTGGCACGTGCTGCTTCTGTCCCTCCCCCAAAGCTCCACCATCATTGTTCGGAAACCACAGGGCATGCAATGACATGCTGGGGAGGGCTGGCTGGGCAGAAGCCACAAATCAAGGGATACTGAGTTCTTGCCCTGCCCCTTTTTAAACCGTTCCCCCTTCCACCCTTCTGTCCTCTCATGCTATCTGGTGGCCCATGGCTTCCTAACTCCCCATGGTAACATGCCACCATCTGCATAATTTCTTCCTTGAGGAAGGCTATATTCAGGACAGAGGCTAAGAAAGGGTTACAGGATGCAGTAGGAGGTGTGCGTGCACACACACACACCCCTGTGTTCACATGACCACACATACACACAGGCACACACAAGAGTATCAGTTATATTCAGGAGAAGGATTGACCAGTAAAGAGGGGCTTGACTTTTACTCTGCCAGTCAGGGAGTCATTGGAGGCTTCAGGTGAGGAAGTGAGAAGGTCAGTTTCACATTTCCAGGGTCACATCCTGAAGGCAGGAGTCAGACATGTGTAAGATTGATGAGGTCCACTGTACCAGCCTGGGAGGCGATGTGGAGACTGGACTGCCAGGGGTGGTGACAGGAGAAAACCGGGCTCTGCTAAGAGGGCAGCGAGGGCGACACACGTGCATGTAAGGTGTGTGTGTGTGTGTGTGTGTGTGTGTGTGCACTCAGGGGCCAGTAAGAGAGACCAAAGCTTCAGCAAAAACCCTCGGATATTTCCTGAGCAACTGGATACAGAGAGGAACTAACTGAGAAAGGGCTCAGATCAATTACCACTTGCTACCCCACATCTTCACACGCGTTCTCGTTGGATTTAATTACACCTCTTTCCCTTCACCTCTGTGTGCTGGTATTTATCTCATTTCCATGGAATTACAGTGCGTTTTCACATATCCAGCTCTGGCAGAGCGTTGTAATTCAACCTGTCACTTTTATTCTCTGCTCCCACAACAGAGCCCAGCTCAGGACCTCGGACAGCGACAGCAGACAGTGCTCACTAAGAAATGAGGCAAAGGGAATTCATGTGACAGGCTGGGTCCCCTGAGGTCAGGAGGAGTCATCAATCTGCAGGCACTTCCAGAACTTGGCCTCCTTGTTGGAGACGCCCAAATGCAACCGTTAGTTATCAGAAACCTTTCGGATATTATCCCAATATAGCACTTCGTAGGCTAATTTCCATGCTGTCCATCATGTGCATCATTTGTAACTATGAATACCCCTTGTCCATTTGTCCTGTTGTGTGCATTGTATTTCCTGGTCCCTGGGAAATGTGATTGATGTTTTGGTTCAAAGCTTTGATGGCTAAGAATGCAATTTCCCAATTAGGATAGAAAATTGCAGATAGAGCTGTCTTCCTCCCACCTCTCATTTGACCAGTACAGGAATTCACGCTTGCAGTTCTGTCGTGGGCTTACAATGAGAGTGACATAGCTATACTCTGAAATTCTCAAGCACTGAAATCCAGCATATCGTTTCTACATATATGTAATCTAAATATTTTCCTCTAATTTTCCTGAATGTCTACATAGCTCCCCCCCACCCCCAGTCACAAGAGTCAAAGCCATAACACAATTGTTAGGGTTCATTCTGAAAATTAGTCATTTAATTAAATGACCTAGGCAAATTTTTATGGCTCCAAAAAAAACCAATTCAGTGCTATGTATAATGGGGCCACATTGTATAGCGAAAGGGGAAATTAGAGGTGTGTTGAAGCTGTAAACGAAACGGAAGCTGTGGCCACGTGAGATGGAGTTGCTTTCAGGAGATGTGTCCTTCTGCACAAAGCAGGACTGTCCCCCCCATCCATCTCCCCACAATGAGATGTCACAAGGACATTTGTCCTCCTCAGTGAAATGTGTGGCAGTCCATGTAGCTGACCCAGAGTCACAGTGAGTGATTTTTAAAAAGCTTATCATTATCCTGACAATGTGCTACCAAGGCGTGTGTGATTCATTTTTTAATGCATTGTCGGACAGACAGAGAGGAGCCTGGGGGGCCGGCCGGCCCTGTGATGGCAATTACCAGACACGTGCACCACACCCGCTCTGTGTTCCTGTCGGCCGGGGATCTTATCTGGTCCATGCCTGCTGGTGAGAGCAGGCAGGCACCACACAGCCTTGGTCCTCATTGTTTCCTGCACTGGTGGGAAATCACAGAGCCTGCCTTCCCTGCTATGGCCCGCTTTCTAAAATCACAAGTGTACTTCTCTTTTGCCCTTGTATTTGTTTGTTTGTTTGTTTGTTTGTTTGTTTTTCTCTGTTCTTTGTTCCTGTGCTGCTTCACAAATATCTTTAGGGGAATCCCAGGACACACAAGATCTTAGGAGGGCCCCTTCCTTCAGAGTCTCCCTTTCCTATAGGAGGGCCTCCAAACTTTTGCGTATGGCCCCATTATGTGACTACAGGGGACACAAAAAACCACTATTTTATAAGAGCTCCAGGGCTTCAGTTCCCTCTCCATAATGATGATAACACCTTCTTTGGAGTGCATTCTGAGGATGAACATAATCTCTGTGAAACGCCACCACAACACCTTAGTATATATACATGGAAGTTAGGATTAGCTATTATCATCTAAAATTATCTGATTCCATGAAAATGTATTCATTCAAACACTGCATTTGTAAAATTATCAAGTCAATGGGTAAGTAATCAATTTAAGTAGATGAACTCTTGGAAGCTCATGGAATAAACCTCTATCTGCTCCCAATATTTTTGATGAATCCCAGACAACGTACCAGACAGTTGGGCGAGGCAGTGTGGTTTACCTAAGGGCCAGGCAGCTTGGGTTCAAATCCTAGGTCCCCCCCCAAACCTTGGGAAAGCAATCATTCTGTGCTCAATTTCACATCTATGAAACAGAGATCACAATAGTACTCACCCCTAATATGATTGTTTTGGGGGTAATTAGGCTCGATACGATCAAAATCTGTCAAGTGCGACAGCGCACATTTGTGTTTCCCATTATTACTTTTCTGCTCAAAAGAAGCCCCAAGCCGCAGCGGCCTCCACAGCTGAGAAGCTTTGAGTTCTGTATACTGCGCATGATACCCCTATTTGCACAATCACTCCTGATTCACAAAAATCAGCAGAGTAGCTGCATATATTTAACTGTCTCTTACCTTCCTTTCTAGAGCAGTACAACACCAAGGCAGGCAAGCTCAGTGAGAGAATGGGGCTGCAATGCAAGTTTCCATACAGATTCCGAAGTTCATAAATCGGTCAGAGACTCTATCATGGCTGTGTTGTTAGCCAAGGATTCAGGGACATCAGCACCAACAGGGTTGCTCATGCACAGACATGCAGCTTATACCTGCGTGGACACAGCCTGAGGGACCAGCGGGTAAAGGCCTCACCGCACTGCACTGCGGCAGGCTCTCTGGCACCGATTGTAGCTGCCTGGTGGAGGAGGTGCCTCCAGGTAAACCAATGAGGTAAGGAAGACAGTGACACTTTGTATACAGTTGTATAGTTAAGTTGCTGAACAGGCTTGGGATTAGTAACAAGTGTGATAATTATAATGAAGGGATTTGGATGCAAGGTTATATTAAAAGAGAAACCCTAGAATTTAAGAGGCAAAGAAGAGATAAGGTAAGAGGAGGGGTAGGGCACGGACGGGAGCGAAAAGAAAAGAAAATAATTCAGCTAAAACGAGGAGAGAGAAGGGATGGGAGCAAAGACTTGAACTCTCCAGAGAATATACACTCCTTTTGTTGATGTCCATGAAACAATTATAAACATAAATTATGTGAAACAATGGGTATGGATATTGAAAAACACAAAATTATCTATTAGATCTAATATACCCTATATTAGAAACCCCTATGGTTATTAGAGGGAAAAAATTCAAAATTACTTTTTGAATGAGATAAGAATTTCCAAATCCATAGAGAAAATACAGATATTTATCTCAGAAAAAAATGATTAAAGACAAATGAAACACATTAAAAAGAAATACGTAGACTTGAAATGAAACACATAAAACAGGCACAAGATTAAACAAAACTTTTTCTAAACTAATAAATATGAACAAACAACACAATAGGAAAAACATATTAACAATTTCTAGCAGAGAAAAATAAAATGACTGATACATGAAAACACAGCGATAATTCACTATCAAATGAATAAGAAATAAAGTTAGTAATTGGATACTGCTTTTCACTGAAAGAAATCACAAAACTTTTCTCAAAGTCCTAATATCTCCAGTAGATACAACATTGTGGACAAAACGTTGCTCTCATACTTGACATAGTAAGAACGAGAATGACTACAAGCCCCTAGGAAAGGAATCTGGAGAGAAGTATTCAATGTAAAGCACACCAATTCCTTGACCCAACAATCTAGCTTTTGGTAAGTCTTTACCCATCAGGAAGTTTTGCCCATCAGGAATTCAGAAATTCTGACATATTAACTTTTCTTAACAGGATGAACACTTTGCCATAAAGTTCGAGCAAATGTCCTCACAAGATGTTTCACATGAAGCTGATTCAAATATGATCAATGTGCACTATAATTGTATTTCAAAATTAAAATATTGTTCTTGTTATTATTAGGATTTTTATTCAGATATCTGGTTAAGAGACCACAGCCAGGAGGCCAGGATTCAAGTAAGACCAGACACAGCGCACCTTTAGCAGGCTCCTATATTTTACAAAATAAAGCCAGCATTTTCGATTTTTATGGGGGAAACCTAAATTTCTGGCTTACAATTAAAAGTCAAGTCTGACGACAGGGAACCCCTATTTCCTGGTATAGTTTGGGGGTCAACCAGCTGTTCAGACAGGTTGGCACTCCCATGGGCCAGCCACACTTGTTAAAACCCCTGCAGGAGCTCCCATTTCCACTGACATCTCCTGGTTCCGCAGTCCTGTGGCACCTGGTGGGGACAGTGCTGGGCACAGATGCCAGGGCTCCTGTGGGCACCTGGTAGGGATGGTGCTGGGCACAGATCCCAGGGTTCCTGTGGGCACCTGGTGGGGACGGTGGTAGGCACAGATCCTAGGGCTCCTGTGGGCACCTGGTGGGGATGGTGCTGGGCACAGATGCCAGGGCTCCTGTGGCACCTGGTGGGGACGGTGCTGGGCACAGATACCCGGGCTCCTGTGAGCATCTGGTGGGGACGGTGCTGGGCACAGATCCCAGGGCTCCTGTGGGCACCTGGTGGGGTCCCTGCTGAGCACCAAGTGGTTCTCATTAGTGTTCAGTTTGCCTTTTATGAGGAGCCTTGATCTCGAAATCACTTCTATAAGTACCTGTGACATACACCCTAGTTCTTGGAAACAGTTACATTAATTAATTTCAAAATGTTTAATCTTCGCCTCTTTGAAAGTTAATCTGGAGCCGAAAGGTCCGTCGTTCGCTTGGTGTGTATTTAAGGGGCTACTTAGTAAAACAGTACAAGCGCCCTCAGAGTTCCTGGCAGAGTTAGCAGTGTCAGTTAGTCAGAACTCACAGCTTCCTGCGATTTTTGTGTGGTAGTTCCAAAGTATTCTCATGCTGTAGATTGCATTACTTTGCAATCCAATTTGCAACTTAGGCCTTCAGGCAAAATATGAATTCCGCCCTGAAGATCTATGCATACGCCTTGTAACAGCTGCCTCTCAACTTTCAGAAGGAAAACCTGTCTTAGAAGCTTCTTGGCTTATAATAATCAACCAATATATTCCCGGGCGTTTTAATCCCATTTTTCCTACATTCCCATGCTTTTTTTTTTTTAACCAAAGAAGTGAAAAACACGTGATTAAATAGTTTTCTATGACAACAAAGGCTCAGTGTTCTGCAAGGATGTGTTCACGTTTATATGTAAGAGAGGAACAAGAGAAGAATATTTGTGAGCTCATTTTAAGGAAGGAAACAACGCCCAGTAACAATTAGCACTTGACAGTTGGTATTCTGTTGGAGAAATAGATCACGAGTTAAAATAATCATGAAAATAATTGATAACCCTATTTCTGGACGCATACATCTCCCAGGATGCTTGTAAGGCTAAGAAGAGGGAACAGTTGTGAGCCATAATCATTATTCACGTACCCAATCATTACAGGGAAATATTTCTGGAAAATGGATGAAGGGACCAACACATGGCCGTTGGCCACAGCATAAATTAGGAGGTAGGTAGAAGAGAAAGTGCAACCTAATGTTCTGCAAACCTTTTAGCATACAAAGGAGCCAGAACATTTTTTCAGTTATTGATTCTAATACATCCCAATTTTAAAAATTACTCTCGTAAATGTCATTCTGCTATTTCTACAAATAGTATTCCTTTAAGCTGGCTAAAAGTCAAATGTCAGCTAATTAATATAAACAAGGAATAATTGTTAGGAAACATTTAAATTAGGCTCTTGGTCACCTACAACTTGACCATTTCTTTATGTACAGTCATCACTGAGAAGTAAAAATAAGACCATATAATCAGCATAAAGAAAGAGGCTGCTTCTTAAGGGTTTTCCTGATTTCGAGGGATAACACAGTGGCTGGATGGTCACAGGTGTGGTGTGGGGGGAGAGGCTGAGGAAAGGCTAGCAAGAAGACAAGAAGGTGGGTGGGGAATGGAGCCTGCACCTGGGGGCTGCAGGTGTGGGTGTGCACCCAGCAGACGGCCACTGCCCTCTCCGCTTCTCCGCACCACGAACGGCACGCCGTGGCCAAACTCGTCCCAACTCAATGCAACCTTCTGTTCACGTGTTTCCAGTCACCTACCCCATGTTCTAAGGTCCCAGTCCTCAGAAGAGAAGGGGACAGGTCCGGGCCCGCTTCATGGGGCTGTCTCCGCAGGGTCCTGCTCAGGCAGTGGTGACAACAGCTCTGCCCTGGCCATCTGGGCCACCCCGCAGAAAGAGTCTAGCAGCGGGGGTGACTTACCTGTGGTCTCAATTAAGGAATATATGGGGTGATGATATGTGACAGGAAAGCTTTTTCCTAAATCGTTCCTGTTTTTATGTAGGGTAGTTGACACAAAGGATTGGCATTATTAAGAATAAAATTGGCCAAAGTTTGAGGGAAATTGGTATATCATCTATAATTTGGAGACGAGGACAGCGTCATTACCATTTGTGTCTTCCTTGGGAAAAGACGTCTGAGGATTTTGATAAAACCCTTTCCGGTTCAGATTAAGGCCTAAATAGTTTCCCATGAAAGTCGTTTTCTGAGGTCTTCCCAGCACTGTGATTTGATCATGGGCTAAAATGAGGTTGCTGGGTCTAAGGAGGTTTCCGATCCTTCACCAAATTTTAAAGCCTCTTAAATTTAAGAAACAAATCACATCGTAATGAAGGCCCTTTAACTCCTTCACTGACACCTTGCTCTATGTCCAATTCACCGAAATTTTTAAGTATTATTATTCTTAATGGATGCTAGAACCAGGGCCTTTTACTCTGATCTCTAATTATTCTTCAGTGTGCTTATAAAGTGTCTTACGGATTTAGATTCCTCAAGGGCATGTAAATGGTTGTCTGTGCCAGAAATAACCGGTTGAGCTGAATTAATGATTTCGTCTAAGAGCATCTACATCTGCTCGTCACAATTCCAATGCCAGTTTTTCTCATAAGACATCTGCTACCTACATACATGTCATGAAATCAGCATTGAAAAATACTCTCCATAACTGTAGAAACCACGTTGGGTGCAAGCATTTAACAGGCATTATTTATTAAACTTTGCCCTCTTTTGTATTTTGTTTGGAATTGTTTATTGGCCAGAATATAAATGCCCGACTGAGAGTAGGCAGTCAGTGAGTGTCGGCTGACCGACTGAATGAGCACAGGTATCTGTTGATACTGTTGGTTTTCAAGTATACTGGAGCCACCAATGGCGTTGTGTTCCCCCAAACCACAAGCATCTGGAGAGAAGGCTGTCCTCCTCGGGCAGACGCAGAGAGCCATGAGGACGCTATGTCCTGGCAGAGAGCTGACAGCGGCCCCTTCCCTTCACCTGGCTCTGAACCCAGGTGATAATTTCCATGTACCAAATGTATATTAAAAACATGTGGGGTTGCCGTGTTTCCAGGTTTTTCTTAGCAGGGGAGTGAGGTTCACCCATATAGAGCCAAAGACCCTGGGTCAGAAACAACCTTAAACCTGCTGTGTATTTTCTTCACATTAACTACAGACATTTTCTCATGGACTCTGTAAAAAATATCCTAGTCTGAAACTAGCTGCTTTTACTTTTTTTTAAGAAGACCCAAACCTGGAAATTCAAACTGGATCGTTCATTTATAAGTTGTCGGTATGCTCCATACTCTTTGTATCAAGAAGAAATAGAGATTTCCACGCGTGTGTTTTCCTGACAGCCACTGGGCAAACAGCCCCCACATAATCTTTGGCACTCTCATAGTGTCACTTAAAATACTCTCTCCTTAAATGTGACAGCTTGTTCCTGATGTGTCAGCGTCTGTGTACCAAAGTCAGCTCCCTTTGACCAGACACGAGCGTGACATGTATCTGCCTGGTGATTTATTTGAAATTGTTTTAAATGCTGCATGCTCATTGAGAATGTAATACACTTCCTAAGGCAGAGGATGGAACTCCCTAGACACACTTCCTTCTTGACACGAAAAACGTTGCTTTCAATCAATGGCAGGCCTGTCTCTCCTTTTTCTTCCTTTTGTTCGTTTCCTTCCTACCTCCACATAGAAAACTTTTTCCTGAAGTTATTTCATTGTATTAATAACAGGGATGTCAGCTCACAAGATCAAACTCCACTAAGGCCCACACAACGGTAGAACCCACCAAAGAACTCATTATGTTTTCGTTGCTTGTATGTTTAAGACAAAATATCCATGTCTGTAATGTCACTTGCTTCTTATCATACTTATTTGTCATGGTTACAGTGCTACTAACGACAGTGTCTAACGGGAACTTGGGCTGTGTCAGGCCTGGAATCCTCAGGGTGCTCTCAAAGGTGAGGGCACAAGCAGCCCTATTTTACACTTGAAAAAACTGAGGTGTACTTGACTTCCCCAAATCTTTTGTTTCCTATGCAGCGAACTTTCATCTAGGAGGAGAGGGTGGAATTCCTGGGAGACTGGATAACCTCCCACTTTCAGAAACCAAACTGAGGGCTGAGGCCCAGTGAAAGAGAATCTAACAAGGTCATTCTCAGCCCCATGAGAAACATTAGTTTGTGTTCTTTGATCTGCCAGGGTGACTTCTAAGGACATTACCTTATGCGAATACCATCTTCACCTAATTTAGATGATGGATTTCTAAGATATCAGTGATATTGCTCTTTTTTTGGAATTTGCTGTCAGTTTAATTATATTGCCTTCTTATAATTTTGCTTTCATACAGTTTACTTTCTCTAAAATTCACAACATGGGACTGGTCATTTTCGCATTCAGGTCTGAGCTGGCCGTTCCCCTGAATGGGCCTGTCAGAACCTACAGGCCTTTCCAGCCAGCCCCTCAGCCTGCTTCACCAGCCCTACTCTGACCACAGCAAAACACGTTTGTGTATTCCAATGGCCTGATCCCCAGCCCCAACTCCCAACCCCCATCCCGCACCCCTGCTACTAGACAGAATTTCCTTGAGAATAAGGGTTTCCTTTCACTTCTGCTATTCCCAGCACATAACATCATTTGGAAAACTCAATAAACATCTGTTGAATTGAGTGAAACACCAACTTGAGGAGAAGCCACCCTCTTATATTCATAAACCTCTCAACAAGCAGGTTAAATGCCATGTTTCCATGGCCAAGTGAATCCAAGAATAGTAGACAGAAATAACAGCCCCCATCTAAAACCACAGCCTGAAGTAATGCTGACTTGTCAGCAAAAATGAATGGTAAACCCATGCTGTCAGAGTTAGCCGAAGAAAGATCCAGAAATAAGGTCATTTCCACATGCCTCATGTTTAATATGACGATATTAAAGAATTAAAGCCATATTATAAAATATGCATGACTTTGTACCTAGGTAAATCCTTCCAACCTGAGATGAAGAAACACCCATACAAATTTCCAATTGCAATGACATCATATTTTATTATTAAAACATTATTTTTATGTTGATGTATATTGTTTTATATTTCCATAAGGCTTCCGAGAAGGAAATGCAAAAACTCTGTGCTCTGTTCTGTTTCTGAAATAAATCATTTCTATCTATCTATCTATCTATCTATCTATCTATCTATCTATCTATCATCTATCTATCTATCTATCTATCTATCTATCATCTATCTATCTATCTATCTATCTATCTATCTATCTATCTATCTATGTCTATATCTGCATATGCACTGTTTTTAGAATTTTCCCATTGTACAATACTTCTAAATTGATTTCACTTATCAGGAAAACTGTGGGGAATTTGACCAGGGTCACCTTTATTCCCAGAAGTGTCACAAGTGGCCAAACCCAAACCCCATTTCCTATTGGACTAAATCACTAAATATTTTGACAGCTAAGCACTGTCTCTCTCCAAGCTGGGTAGGGAAGCAAAATTCAAAGTCTCTATTGATGAGACGTTCCTTTGTGATGTTAACAACATTTTATTTCAGGATATGTGCTACTAAAAATCAATGCCTCCTGCTTAGGACTGTTTAGGGGGTGAGAGAAAAAGCTCAGAATGTCAGAATATGTCTCCAAGTAACCTCGCCTATGGGGAAACTCCCAATTTGAGTGTAAACAGATAAATAGGATTTAGCCATGGAAAATTCACCTGATCTCAAAATTTTTGAGCTATTCATTTTCCAGGTGAACTCAGGAGAGCAGTTGAATTGGTGTTCCATAAAAAAAAAAAAAAAAAAAATGAATGAGCATGGGAGAAGAGGTTTTTTGGACCTAAAACACATTTCCCAAATTGGCTGATCGTATTTTCACAAAACAGTACATTTTTTATGATAAGTATTCTCTACTCATATGTTAGGAAAATAATTTCACATTTTCTTTACTGCCAAACTTTTCAGAGACTTTAATATATTGATATGTGTTATAAACCTACAACATGAAGACATAATACATTTTTTCCAATTCTTATCAACCCCAGAACACTTGTCACAAAACATGTCTATTATCTAACTAAGACAAAGGATAACACAGTTTAGAAAGTTAGAGGAAGAGTTTTGATTTTTAATAACATAAGAGAAAAATAAATGAAGGCAATTTAATAGTGATTAATTAGGAAATATTACAAAATATTTACAATATTCTTGATGCGGCATTTTTCTAACTTTCCCAGGTGTGACATTTCTGTAAGCCCAGTCAGTTTCCTTTCAAGGGGACAGAGAAGTTCTTACAGTCCCAGACTGAAAACTGTCCTCATGAAAGTCAGATGCACAAAAGTCAGGGTAGCCTGACTTTTCCTTCAGTCCCTCTTTTGCTTCATCTGTGGAAATGTACTAATCAAAGTAAGAAAAATAAAGGGAGCCAGGCATCTCGTATAGTTGCATGGTCTACACAGTGACCTCGGAACTAAGAGCGTATTCAGCAGATTGTTTAAATGGCAGAGACTTACATCCCTAATTTGTGGGATTGCTATGTCTGCGTTCACCTAGTTTTCTTGTCAAAATGAATTGGGAAATAATATAGAGAAATCGTTACCTCTTTAAGGAAATGTTTTGCAATCACTTGCTGCTAAGGGGGAAATGAAGACCATGATTTTGACACTCACAGCCGTTTCCCTGAGCAAATAAGAACTGGTATGAACGAAGGAATGATTTTCCCCAACTACAGATTTGTCCGCAATGAGGTACTTTTATTGTGCCAATTCAAGACATCAAAGATACACACAGACATTCTTTAATTCAGTCTGCTAGGACTGCTGTGAAGTTGTTAATCTTCACTTAACCTATTCGTGAAATGAGCAAAGTGTAAATTCCATCCCATTCAATGCAATTAATATTTATGGAGAACCCATAGGGTGCACAGCACTCCACAAAGCACTGTCAGGTCAGGCGATGAATCAGACGCAGACTCTGTGCCATGCTTACATCTTTCCTCTCCAGGGAACATTTACTCTGGCTTAGAACAATATGAACAAGCAAAATGAGGGTCATGTCAGGAAAGAACACCACTGCTTAAAATCCGGGTGGGCTGACCTCACGCCATTTACAGGAAACGGGATGTCCTGAGAGAGAGCACTGGCTAGTCCTACGGTGCCGGTTACATCCAGGCGAGCGCCCACGTGACAGCAAAATTGATGGGAGAATATTCGTGGGTTTCCCACCTGTCTGTCACATGGTAGGAACTTACATCATTCCTATGAACCTTGAAGGTATTCAAAGTGACCTCTGAAAACCAAGCTGTCTGCTTCATCTAGAAAGATAACAGCAGTTTCCTAGTTCTTGTTTGTGCATATAAAATGAGAGAAAGAAAAAACAAATTTGACCTCAGTTCTCCCCATCTCTTCTAAGTCCGTGTCTGGTGTGTGTGCAGCAGTGTTCCCTCATGTCCCGTGTCTGTGTCTGGTGTGTGCAGCAGTGTTCCCTCATGTCCCATGTCCATACCTGGTGTGCGTGCAGGAGTGTCCCCCACTTCCCGTGTCCATACCCGGTGTGTGTGCATCACTGTCCCCCACTTCCCATGTCCATACCCGGTGTGTGTGCAGCAGTGTTCCCTCATGTCCCGTGTCTGTGTCCGGTGTGTGTGCAGCAGTGTCCCCCACTTCCCGTGGCCGTACCCGGTGTGTGTGCAGCAGTGTTTCCCCACTTCCTGTGTCCATACCCGGTGTATGTGCAGCAGTGTTCCCTCATGTCCCGTATCCGTGGCTGGTGCGTGTGCAGCAGTGTCCCCCACTTCCCGTCCTCCTTCACAGTTCCATTCTTTCTGCACCTTGACCATCTACCTACCTGCACCTTATCTGAATCGTTCATGGGTCAGGGCCAGTTTCAAGTGGGCTCTTCTGACAGGCTTGCTTCCTTCCCTGCTGGTAGGGGTTGTTTCTCTCCTATGCCACATGTTTCATACTCTCCTTCCCTAATTAAACCCCCCTGAGTGTGGATTTCATGTTAGGCCTCACTAGGTCTCAGGCATCCTGTTCACTGCCTTGCACAGAGCAGGCCTTTAGTTGTTTGCTTTATTATAATTATAATAGCTTCCAAAGACCCACAGAATCAAAATTTTAGTGGACCTTTGTTTGAACTTGGTTATGAACCCATATAAACTTCATGAAAATTATGACCCTTCTCCTTAGGAAAATTAACACACACATGCACGCTGTCACAGTAATTCCCATACAGTTGCAACATGGCCACACGTGCCCTTCAGTCTATGTAGGTTCTGCCTTTGGGGTAGACCAGCAGTTTCCCTTTGAACTTCTCTAAGGGAAGAGGCCGTGTGCCCACCTCCAGAACAGACCCCATTCTGTCTTCCATCAGAAGACAGTCCTGCCCCATAAACCATGAGAGGAATGGACCCCATCCCACCTGGCAGAACCAGCACGTGGCAGCAGCACACAATAGCTTAGCACTAGGCGTGGAAAAAAGCTTTTGCACTAACTTCTCATATATGTCCTTCTGTCACGTCATCCATCACCCAGACCAACTGACCCAGCAAAGTGCAGAAGAGATAACAGCCTAAATATGAGCATGCATTGGATTTCTCCAGATAGGTGGCATTTTTTTTTTCAGCTTCCATTGTTTTCCCATTTTATCTCATTTTTTAAAAATCAATAAGTTTATTGTAAAGACCCAGAAAATTCTAGCCCGTGCCACTCAAACACAGAAGCTGTGTGGGGTCATTCCTAGACGTGGCATCAGGAAGCATGGAGGATTTTGTGAGGATGAGCTGTCTGTTCTACCCCAGCAATGTTGGGCTGAAATGGCATAAGGGGATGTTCTGCTAATTATTCCACAAAGTGTAAGTGCTGAGGTAGACACCTTAATCCAGAAAGTGAACTGAACATGTCTGCTTTCCTCCCAGATAGGCTATCAGCTGTCACGTGGACAGGGTGCTCAGGGGATGGCACACTCCCTCATGTGTGCGTGGACACTGTCCGTTTCCAGCGTGGGTGTGGGAATTAGGACTGCAATCGTCCAGAGGTTTCAGGCTTTTCTTTTACTAATAGCTGCAGTCTGAGGCCCATCAGAGGCAGGGTCTGCACATTCATTCTCCAGTAACAGGGGCATTCCTGGCTGCCTCTGCGTGAGACCTCAACCCTCATTTCCTGACATGGAAATGCAGTAGGAAAATGCTGTTCTCTTCTGCAGTAGTCTTCCACTAGAGCAAGGAGCAAGGAGCCCTTGCTACTGAATAGTGATTTCATGGTGACAAGACATTTGGCAGAATCACGACGGGCTCATGTCTCTGTGGATGGGCTAGGTGCCCTCTCCCAGGCAATAATCTTAGACAAGTGCATTTATTTTAAGCCTTGGGAGTGTTTATGCAAATGCCAATGGTGAGGTCATCACAAGGAAGCAATTATCAGTGACAGAACCAGCAATCTGGGTTAGGCTTGTTCTTATTAAAACTGTTCTTCCCCCCCAGTATGCAAATACCTTCATGGAGATGCTTTCCCCTTGATTTTAAAAATGATGCCATTAACTTTGATTTAATTTGAAAATGATGAAATTGTAGAAAAACAACAAAATAAAAATCACTCATTATTGGGCCACAGGAAGATAACTGTGACATTTTGCTGTCAAAATCTTTCATACTCATTCTTTGGTAAGAGGGATAGATTATTTTAGAAAAATGAATTTGTGCAATTTTTATACATCTAATACCATGAACATAGGAAATCATCATTTTAAGTCTTTTCCAATAATTTTACACTTCCTGGTTATTTTCTCACTGTTAAGGAATTTCGATTATACCTCATGTCTCATGGTTGTGAGCAACGCTGCACATAATAAATAGTGTTTCCCATCCTTAAGTTTATAAAATTACCAACCTCATAGCCCTGATTCACAGACCCGTCTTTCGCTGCTTCCCCCCGTACAGAAAAACAGAGAAATGTAGTTACAGTGGATTAAACAAAGGTTATATTTATTAACCCTTATTTAATCATCACAGCCAAGCAAACAACTTTAATCAGAAGAGTAGAGCTGAAGCTCAATATTTAAACTGTGCATAAAAATATGGCATTTAATCTAATCGACTTGGCCAGCAATGAGCATGCCACATTTAATGTTTGCTCTTCAAACCTGGAATTCATTCCTTCTGTCACTCTAATTCCTGAACCCAATTTGGAAATAGTTTGCATTATGTGCTATCTCACAGCTTTTCGTGTTTGCTAACCAAATAGAATGTGTTTAAAGATTTTGTCTTCCTGAATGTGACATTGTTAAAAATCAAAGACGTTTAATAGTTACAGCTGGAACAAGGGATGCGTTTCTTAAATGTAATGTACACACACACACACACACACACACACACACACACGGAAATAGTCCTGATTCTCTCTCTTCTCTGTCTACTACTTTAAGCTTTTCATAAAAGAGGTTAAAAAAAATACATATGTGTGTGTGTAGATACATGATATAAAAGTATGTAAATATTGTGTATACATAATCTCAGCAAGGTTAAATGCTACATCTAGTTGATCATATTAATAAGGAGTTATTTTCTCATCTACGTTATCCTGTCCAAAGCAAGTATTTCCAGGAAAAGGAAGTGAGTGTGTGTGTGTGTGTGTGTGTGTGTGTGTGTGCATATGTGTGCATGAACGCATGCAAAAGGAATAAAGATGAAAATAACACAGCCCCCAGCAATTTACTGGGTAAATACAGAAAAAAGACACAGTGTGACCCTCAGAACTTTTCAGTTTTCCAGTCACATTATTAGTATTTTTTGAGGAAATCCCATAAAACGATACTCAAGTGAGGACTCTATCCCCCAAGCTAAGGACAGATTTGAGCAGGTTTGTGATAGGACTGGAGGGGCCCTGCCAGGGACCAGTGTTTTGATTGCTTCCTGCAAGCAGAAGCAGAGTTTTCTAGTGTACCCCCCTCCAACAGAGTTAACGTTGGCTAATGGGATGATCGACTCTGTTCATTTTTAAATATATGTTTGTTTTGCTGCAGTCATTGAACAAGCAAGCAGTGAGCTCCTGAGTTGAGCTTGGTGCTGGTTCTATGCTCCAGAAATGAGAGCAGTTAGCAAAACACAAACCTGAAAAGTCCCTGCCCTCCTAGGCCTGTAACTCTAGTGGAAAAGACCCAAAAATAAAATTCCAATAGTGCACGCCATGGTCAGTACTACGAGGAAGACAGACACGGCAAGGAAGAAGTCATGCCATGCTGGGCTGTGTGGCGATTTCAAGTCGGTGGGCCAGGCAAAGCGTCGCCGTGACAACTGACAGTTGGACAAAGGCCTGGAGGAGGAGGGGCAGCAGGCCAGAGGATATCAGGGCAGTATTCCTGGCGCGGCCGGAGTGCCACAGCCCCTTCCCTGAACACTGGTGCTCTTCAAGTGCCCTTGAGCACGGCTCATTTTAAAAGCGCCCAGGTAGTTGTAATTGGCAGCCAAGTTGAGAAACATGGATCTTAAGAAAAGGAGAGAAGGTAGAGTGCCCGGGTACAGAGTTTGGGAGATGGGTGGCTTAGGATGAGGTGCCTTTTGAAAAATTCTCTTATTCCTTTAGCCAGCTGAGCAAAATGGGGAGCCGTAAGGGCGGGAGGTGGGCTTGCACAGGTTGTAAGGAGAAGACATGAGAAAATCTTTGAGGACAATAAAAGTGTGAAGAGACTACAAAAATGTTTGGTGGCAAGGTTTGTTATGAATCTAGTTTGGGGCGGTTCAAAGTGTGTGTGTGTGTGTGTGTGTGTGTGTGTGTGTGTGTGTGTGTGTTTCTCATACTACATTTCGCTGTCCTCTGCAGAGTTAGAGCTAACAGGCGGTGCTGTTACTCCAGCCCCCTTGCCCTCCTCTGGGATAGTGTGGAATGGGCTGCCCATTTGTCAGCCCGTATAAGAACCCTACCTTTTCTCCCTCCAAGCAGCGGGAGAATTGAACTCAAACGGTGACATCTTCCACAAGGACATCTGCCTTTTATCCTAATCCTTCTAGGCACTTTCTAATTATTTGGTACAACCTTCCTTCTCTCTGGCTACTTCAAGTTACAGATGAAGAGAGGGACACAAACAGAAATTAGCTGGCTTCCCGACGCTCACAGAGCGCTGTTCCAGCTCTCAGGAAACCACCTCTAACAGCACAGCTTCCCACACTGGTCGGAGCTTGATGCCCCGCCTGGCAGGGCCACCTCACTGGCCTTCTCAGGGGTGAGGGAGGGCTGTGGCAAGTGTAATGACTGCAGAGTAAATTCTATACAAACCCTTGGAAGCTGTGTCTTCCTGGAAATTACATGGCAAATAATGACATTCACAAGGAACAAATAATTCAACTCTTCGTTACCATGTCAAATGCAATTTTAAGATCTGATGAGGCAAATCTTGTTTAGGAGACGAAAACAGAAGATATAAACCAGATAATTGCCAAGTGATTAAACAGGAAGTGCCATGTGTGTATGATTAATGCGAAAGCCGCCCACAGGCCCAGAGCAGGGCGGGTGGCGGAATGAGCTGTAATCCCGTGTGGTGCGCACGTGCCTGCTGACCCCGGACCCCAGCTCCCACAGGAGAGCAGAAGTCACTCGACGGGTGGGCCCTAGTCACGGTGGGCCCTGTGGTGGGTCATTGTGTCTAAGTGTGTCTCTTCTGGTAAATTCTCCATTCTCACTGTTTCACTATCTGCTCTTTGTTTCCACTATTCTCTGCTCCTGCCGTCCTTTCTTATTTGCTCTTTCTGGGGGTTTTCCCACTTGGAGCACCTACCTTGTCATGTATTTGAAAAAGGGACAGGTTTCCCACTACCATCCTGTCGTGAATTCTCGAAATCTGTCCGTAAATCATCTTCTCTTACATGTTTCTTATGTCAGCAGATCGGCCGTGGCCTCCTGCTTGCGAGGTGACCACTGGGCCCAAGCAGCCTGGATGCTGTCATCATCCCCAAGTCTCAGGTTCTCGGCCACCTGCTCCCACGCCCTGCCCTGCAAACTTCTCTGGTCTGCAGTAGAAACGGGCACAATGCAAGCGTGCATCTTTCCTCTCAACTCTGGCCTCTCCGTGCCCAGTATTGTGCACACCCAGCACTTCTCCAGAGACTGGTCAGACTGAGTCCTCATACAAGGGAGCAGATGCTAAACACAAAGAAATGAACAGCAGGTAGACATAATGGGAACTGGATCCCCCGAGGAGGGAGCAAGATTAATTAACCTTCCAGAGAGATCAATATTGGATAACTTTTCCCAACACACAGAAGCCTCAGGACACGACTGTCAACTGGACATAAAATATGGGCCCTGTTTCTGAAAATGGAGCTAAAGGGCTTGTAGGATGCAGAAGACAGCACATGTGCACATGATATGTCATCGACGGAAAGGTGACATGAGCAGGAGAGTTACTTATGGGCTGGGGATGATGGATTATTGAGAAAGGCAACCAGGGAGAGCCAGGCTGGGAAGACAGGTGTGATGGTGTGAACCGGTGACTATCTGAGGACCTGCTAAGCACTGGGCCTTTGCAGTCCTGTTACATATGCCTTGCATTCTGCTCTAACAGTGATCATTCAGAGAAGATAAAGATGTGCTCCCTGAGGCTTGGCCATGTGGGGTAACTAGCCCAAATGTGGAAACAGTCCATGTGCTGGTTAATTTTTGTCAACTTGACTGGATCCTAGGGGCCCAGATCTTTGGTCAAACATTATTCTGGGTATGTCTGGGAGGGTATGTCTGGATGAGTAAAAATCAGTGAAGTGTAAAGCAGATTGCACTCCCTAGATGGGTGGGCCTTGTCTAATCAGTTGAAGGCCCAAATAGAACAAAAGGCTGACATTCCCCCAAGTAAGACAAAAATGTCCTGCCTGACGGCATTTGAACTGAAACATCAGCTTCTTTCCTGCCTTCAGACTCGAACTGACATTGGCTCTTCCTAGATCTCGAGCCTGCTGTCTTTCTGACTAAAAGAAACCATTAGCTCTCCTGGGTCTCCAGCTTGCCAACTCACCTGAATAGCTCAGGACTTGCCAGCCTCCATATTCACATGAAACAATTCTTTATAATAAACACCTCCTTCTCTCTCTCTCTCTCTCTCTCTCTCTCTCTCTCTCTCTCTCTCTATATATATATATATATATATATATATATATATATATCTTTTCTACACTGGATCAATATGTCATATTTCCTATTGGTTCTGTTTCTCTGGAACCCTGACTAATACTATATATATGTACAATTTTTATCAAGTCCCTTAGACTTGCTTTGCCTCAATGCAAAATATGGCTTATATTACATTATTACAATATTATAATATTACAGCATTATCTCAGTATGAGATTATATCATGTTACTATAATACTGCATTACGTGCTATTGCAGTGTCATCTAGCATGAAATGCGGATTATATTACAATATTATTATATTATGATACTGCAGCAGCTTCTAGTACGAAATGTGAATTATACCACGTTATTATAATACTATATTACATGATATTGCAGCATCGTCTAGTATGAAACATGGATTATATTGCATTACTTGTCTCAAACTGGACATAGAGGGCAGAGTGCCACATGTGCCCAGACCTGGGTTCTCGGAATACAATCTGACCTCAGTTAGTCTGTTGTCACTTCCCTCTCCCAGTGCAGGAGTCCAGCCCCGTGTTTGGACAGGGTGAGGTCCAGGTACACACAGGCCGACACCAGTCCTTGTCACCAGTCTTTTCTGGACAGTGTTTTAGCTCTCCCCACTGTAGGACACTGAGTTCAGCCATTATGGAGCAGACGGCTGAGTGATGGGCTGCAGCAGCTGACGTGAGCGGGAGATAGGGTCTGAGAGCCGCTAAGTGGTCTGGGAGCCACCCAGGCGTGGCCTCGGGCTGGGCAAAGCCGTCCCTGATGGGTCATTAGCAGCACCCTGGCTCTTTCCTGGACGATAATATTGACTTCCCATTAGATAAACATGAATCTTCTAAACAAGGGGTGAGCACACGGGAGCCGGCTTCTCCAGCATCATTCAGGTAACAGGCAATAGGACACAGTCCATAGATTTAATTTCCACTGTAATTACCTCTCTGGGTGAAGTGAGCTCGAGTTACAGAGGAAGCTGCCACTGCACACACAGCAGAGAGGAGGATAAATGAGGTCACTCCCTTTGCAGGACCAATTTCTGTTTTGAACAAAACCCATTATTAGCAAATCAGATCCATTAGAGGAGTCTCTTTAAGCCTTTTCTTTATTGAAAAAAAATCAAGATGTGAGAGAGATGGTCCATCGTGAGAAAATTAAAGTGATTCCAGTGATGAGCTGAACCAGTGTTGAATCAGGGTTAAGGTCACCAGTGAAACCAGCGAAGTCCTCACACTGAGCCTCGGTGGTCCTCACTGTGGGAGAGACAGGCAGTCACATGTAGTCAAGGTTTACACCAGTCTTCCCTGCTGACATCTAACCATTTCAGCCAAGTCACCTTTTATAGCTCATTTGCTAAAATAAATCAGAGGTAACTAACAATAGTTGATCTAATGTTTCCCATGTGTGTGTCTAAACCAAACAAATCAATAACAAGAGTAAGGTTAGTGTTTTAGGATAATTCATTTTAGAGACGCATTTCCTTCAAATAGTGAGGCTTCTGTGAGTATTTAAAATTGATGGAAACTTGATTTACATACAATTTACCAGGGTCTCCAAGTGTGAAATAAACTTTTCTTATAATAAGTGATATCAAAAGTGACAATGGATTCCAAAAGCGGTAATAGTAAGAAAGTCCTCAAGGGAGCCAATGTCACAGTTTTAGCCAAACGTTAAGACTATTCCTGAAGACAAACTTCCTAATTAAGTCACTAACTAATAATAAAATCTAGCCATCTTGTGCTTCCATCTAAAATTGTATGGATTAGGGAGGCAAATGCCCATTCAAAAGCCCACACTAACACAAGACTTGCTTCAAAATCTCCCTGTGCGATATTTGCCACACAACGTTCCAATCCACTGAGTGAGGCTCAGGGCAGAGGTGTTGGGCTGGCTAAGGTGTCAGAGCACAGAGCTGACAAAGCTAGGGAGCATTCCAGAAGGAAGGATGGACACAGGCGTGAGGCCTGGAAGAACCAGGTAAGACTGATGCCACCCCCTGGTTGACAACTAAACTTCACACGCTGGGGTGACCCGGGGCCCAGCAAAGGCATGGAGTGAGGATTCCAGAATGTGCCCATGTGCGTGAATTTCACCTAGCCCCGATATAAATATATAAAACTGGTAATAAAGGCAATAAGCCATCAGGTGTGGAGAGTGGGGTAGCAGCGATAAAGGAAGAATAGCAAAATGTCAATAATTGTTGAAGCAGCATGCTAAGTATGCAGGAAACCAATATATGATTCTGTTCATTTATGTGTAATTTTTCCCTAATGGAAAGATTTTGAACTGTTATTAATATTGTATAACTCCATGGTTTGAGTGGGGTCCAGAGGGCATGACCAGGAAGGACCTCTAGGCCCCAAACCACTGGCCCACTGCCAACCCACACGGACTATGAATCCCCAGACACTGTCACTCTGCTCCTACAGACTGTTTCCTCTCCATCTGCCCACCATGACATCACACAGGGTCATCTTTAACGACCTTAAAACCATAAGGAGTTACTTCTTGGAACCTTGTTTTCACGGCCGTCTGTGGGAGCCGTTGCCAACCAACATCATGGCAAACCAAAGAGCTGTGGTATTTAAGTCACCAAACTATGGAAAGTCACTGAAACTGATGGTTTAGTTCCCCAAGGGATCACTGACCCCAACACAGAGACACTGGGATGTATCTCCTGCCAAAGGGGAGCAAATTCATCTTCCCCACCCACGTCATCCCCACATGGCTGTGGGGAAGCTCCCAGTGACACCGAGGGAGCATGGATGTGGTGTCCACGGGCTCTGCCCTCTGCACAGCCTGGGGCTGGCTCTGGGGTTCGCCTGGGCTTCTCTCCTCTCTATGTCTTCTCTATCCTCTCCTAGATTGAGAGTTTCAGAAGAGTTCATGAAAAGCATTGATAGAAGAGGCAATTCTCACTTAGGAAGTATTTGTAGTTTTTAAGATTCAGCATCAACAGCGAGTATCTGAGGAAGCGAGCCCTACTTGACCAGTATTTCTCAATGTAAAGGTACTTACAAATATTATTTCAAGACATGTCTTTGCTCTCTTAAACTTGTGGTGGCTAAAATATCCTGAGAAACAGAGAAAAGCAAGAGTGAGCGAAGATAATTACACAGCTTCCTGCTCTCCAGATGCTTAGAACCAGTGGGAACTCCAATTCTGCAGGAGCTGTTTGCAGGGGCCCAGGCAGTGGGACAGGATGATAGGGTACCCCGCGCACACACCTGCTCTGTGGACCAAGCGTTTTGGTCCCCAAAACAAGTATCTATGCATCCCTTATTTGTATAATAAATGTGCAAATGCTGCTGCAATCCTTGGAGGAGTAGGAGAGAGGTGTGTAGAGAGGTAGGAGGAAGGGTGCATACAGGGTAGAGAGGGAGGAGGGTGCCTGGGACACATTCCTGGCCCCCAGGGACCTTACAAGACAGACCTAGAGAGTAAATCAGCAAGTGAAAGTACATGGAAGACAAAAGATTTAAATAACTGCATGAGACAGTAACAGAACTGACGTTTGATACATGGCCCCATAATGACAATTTAGTTTTGCAGATTAAACGTTCTGTATGAATAGAGACATATGTCCTGGGATATCAGAGAAGGTTGAATAGGGCAAATGTGGTTCAAACTATTTCATGAAGTGGCAGTGGTCATTTCAGTGGGTGGGATGATGACAGCACATTCACACAGATCAGAAATTGCCTGGTGTGACAGGACAGAGAATGACTCAGTTTGATGGAGCTATGGGTCTCACCACTTTTAGGCTGAGCCATGAGTAGGAACTATTGCAACCATTATTAATATTTTAGAACAATGGCAGTAAAGAAAGGAGTATGCCCCATTTATTTGGTTTTCATGGCTTACTTTTTACCACATAAGACATGTGATAGCTGTATATTTTTTTCCTAACTATCTTCTAAGCAATCTTAAAATTACAAAGGTATCAGAATTGCCAAAACGCATAGGGCCATGCTCCAATGTGCCCTGACAACAGCAATGACATGGAAGGAAGAACCGAGAAAAGTCATGATTGTCACTTGCAATCTATTTCAACGTCTTAATTTCCTATAATAAGCTATTATGGACCTGTCATCCATGAACTTATTTTTTTGGAGTATATTTTATGCCTACTTTCATCAAACTCGCATATTTATGTTGGTAAAAATCAAATAATATTAAAAGATATGTGATAAAGATTGACAACATAACCCATATCCAGTCTTCCTTTTGTGGGTGTACAAAAACGTAAACAACACGCGTGTTTAGGCGGGGTCGTGCCACAATTTCTGGTCAATGAACTGACATGCTGTTTCTAGCCCGAGGTGGCCAAAAGCCCCCACACGACTCTCCAGGACTTTCCTCCCCATCAAGTGGCACACCTTGGAAGTGCCAATATTCAGGTAGTGAGACAACGAGCCTATTGGGTCTCCAAGTCACCACTTTAAAGGGAACTTCCCCAGAGAACTGCCCACCTGTAGAGAGATTTGGGTGAGAAATAAACTGAAATGTGCTGAATCTCTGAGATTTCAGGATTTACCTGTTAATCCTACGTGACTGCCTGCTACAAAGCATATCACTATAAACAGCTGCCCTCTTCTCCAGACCACCCATTGTTACAGATCATACCACAGAGGAGACTATTTTTACCTCAGTTTATCCTTGTATTTCTCTTATCCATTTTAAGATACTTAAATTACTATCATCTCTTGATTTATCCATTTTAGTCATTATTGATGAACTTCCTCTAATGGCATAGAAAATGTAGATCTTTTATATCTGCATTTCTCATTTTTCCTACAGAGCTATATGACAACTTTTGCTTAAATCAGTAGTCAGTGTTCACATGGATTTAATTGTGTCAATGTTGATTGTTGAAGCACAAGATAATGCTCTGTGATCACAATTGAGTTTATAAAACATTTGTTTTCCCTGAAGTTAATAATTGCTTTCTATTTTTAATTTGCTTAGTCTTCCATGTACTTTTTCTTATTTTTTTTCCCATCAAATTAGTGCATGCTTCTCCATAGCTTCCCACATACTCAGGTATATCAGATAATCGACCAATTCTACATAGTTTGTCCCTCATCTCAGCTGGAACTTGACAGTCCCCAGGCCTGCCCTCTGCTCCCTTCCTGGGGTGGCCCAGCTGCTCTGCTGTGGGACAGCCACTGTTCCCAAGGTTTTCTTAGACTAATAACTATTATTTCTGAAACAAATACTGTGGTACCTTCCTAAGAAAAATCAAAGGGAAAGACAGTGCATGAGTCTTGAGACATGAAAATATCTTTATCCATTTCCCATGCCTGAATGAGAGTTATGCGGATGTAGAATTCGGTTACAAGTCATTCATTTATACCATCCAAATTAATTGTGACGTCTCCAACCCCATGCTGATTTCTACTTCTGTGTGTGACTTCTGCTCCGACATTACAACTTCCCTAGGAGCTTTGAGGATACTCATCTCATCGCTGGAGCTCTACGACTTTATACTTACGCTGGGTTTCTTTCTTTCAATGGGCTGAGCACCTGATGGGCCCTCAGGTTCTTGATGCTCAATCTTATATTAAACTTTCATACTTTTCTTTCGATCCGTTTCCTTGCTTCACTTTTCCTGGAACTACTGTTAGTTAGATCTTGGACCTCTGCATTGCCCCTGTAATTTTCATAAATTTTCTTTTTAACCTATTTTATATACTATGTGAGAGAGAGCTTCATCTTTATGTCCCAACTTTTATATGGCTTTCCTTTTATTTTCTCCATTACATTTTAAATTTCTAAGATCTGTCCATATATTTCCAAAATGCTTCTTATATTCTGATTGTTCTTTTATTTAATAGCCTCTTGTTCATCTCATTTTTTCTAAGCATAAAAATTATGGCGTTCTCTTCCCCCTTTATTACCTCTGTTTCCTGTGGGTTTCTTTCTCTGTTTAATTTGGTGCTTCTTTTTCATGTTTAGAAACTCTCGTTGCAGGTCTGGTTATCTTTGGCTGGGTACTTGCTGTGGAGGGTGAAGCTCCACATGTTGGTTGAAGTTCTGTGTGTGGGGCCTTCACAGTTTGTGGACAAGTGTGCGCGGCTTTGGGGGTTCCACAAACAATAGCACCTGGCGTTCCCCGTAGCGCTGCCCGGTTTCTCTAACTTTCGTCCAGAAAGAGATGTATGCACCTTTCTGCTTGAGGGCAATTGATTGGCTGCTGGGGTTCTGGAAATGGGTTGGGAAGGGAGCTGGAGGTCCACTGCCCATCACACACTCTTTTGTTAACTTTCCCTGCCCCCCCCCCCACTGACCCTCTCCCCTGACTCAGGAGAGCACCTCTCCAGCCTCCTGGACAACTTGGGGGTTCTGCTGGTGAGGTGCCTCAGTTTTCTCCAACATCCTATGCTGCAGACGTGTGGGTTTGGCTTTTTCTGGTTTGCAGATACAGGTCTTTTGCCCATCAGCGTAGCTCAGTTCTCTCAGTGCTCACCCCACTCTTGCATTCTGTTTGTCCTTGTACATTTGAGCTTTCTTACTGTTTACTATCCCTTTAGTGGGTGTCCCAGGAAACAGGCAGAAAATGTGATCCATGTGGAAATAATGCATTCCAAAAGGTTGTTACTCACTTTGTAAAATAGTACTATTGCGTTGTTTAACCTTAAGTCCATATCTTTCACACTTAATGATAATGTGATTCTAAGATTAGCAACCCCAGAATTAGTGAGCTAGGCTTACAACTTCAGACAGCATTATTGTTTCTTTTCCTAGAAATATAGCGAGAGACAAGAAAGGGTCTTAACTATCACCCAATCTAACCTATCAATTTTATAAGAGAAAAAAGGAGACTCCGTGAAGTTAAATGTCAACTTTAATCAAACAGCTGTTTATTGGCAGACTGCAGACTTGAACTCTTCCATCAACAATCCAGTGTGCCATCCCTTCTATCTTTTATTATTGTAAGCTTCAATCATATTTCTTCCAAGACTTCATTAAAAAAAAAAAAAAAAAAAAAAACTGAGCCTATTACCCAAGCAGCGATGATTAGAATAAGGGAGATATTTTTCAGTTTTCAAATAAAAGTGACAGTGGTATCATAAGACTTGATCCAACCTATTTATTTTATCTGAAAGACCAGTATTTCAAACTAAGGTTATTAGTTCCATAAAACACCTTCACTCCCTTAAAGTCATGAGGAGTATAACCACAAGATAAAGCATGTAGTCTCCCTCTATAGCTCTTACCAAATTGGTTATTAAACATTGATTTTGGCATTTAAAGAATTCCCAGGTGACCACTAACAGAACTTCATGCAAGCATCTTCACATTTGTGTTTGTTTTCTTCCCCTAACCAGCATTCTGACAGCATCAGTACACAGTGGAGAAAAAAATTCTGAGACATAAGAGAAAGTCCCTTTTCACAACACTAATAGCAGGAAAATGGTCAAACTAGTTTGTGAAGCCATTACACACTTCAGGGAAGCTGTTTAGAGATGCAGGACCGGCTGCTGTGCAAAGATGTGAAATTAGTCTAAAAGTGTGTCTGTGGATGGCTGGTAGGGCCTTGCCCATGCAGTGCCGTGACCCCCAGGCCACGTCAGCAGCAATCCCCACAGAGACCTGGCTCCTTGACATGACCTGGAAGCACCCATCTGGTCTGCACACCAACATGCCAGTTGCAGTCTATCTCCTGTGGTCTTTCATAGTTCACCTTCCCCTTAAATCTTGTTGTCCCACAGAATCAACCACCAACCCTCTTTTTCAGACCCAACCTGAGTTTTCTCCTCTTCTCCCACTGCTCCATGAACTGCGGACATTACAGCATGTATCTTCAGTGTCCCTTATGGGTAACTAGCATTTTTGAGCACTTGCTATTGCCACACCTTATGCTAAATCCTTTGTGTACATCACCCCTTTCATAGGTTACTTTTCCTGGACATGAGGTACTATTATTATACCTGTCATGCAGAGGAGGAACTGAGACTTAAAGCAGTTAACTTGGGAAAGTCACACAGTTGGTTAGAGGGGGAGCCAAAAACCAAAGCCGCCCATTATACGTCTGCCTCCCTGTCTGGTGGCTTAGCAGCACATGTCCTGCACTTCTGTTCTGCTAGGAACTGCCCACCATACCTCAGACCTGGGTCTTCACCTCCCAGCCTGCACATGCCAGGAGCTCTGCTAACTCCACCCTCTCCTCCCATGACGTGTACCTGTGCCTATGGTGAGAGACAGTTAGCTGTTAGGACTCAGAGGGTTCCATGGCTTCTAGAAAACGGGCTAGAGAAGAAGGATGCAGATGTTTGGGTAGAATGCTACATTCATGACTGAGGAGCAGGATCACACTTCCAGAAACATTTTTAGGTTGATCCACTCTTAAAGATTCAAGTGGATTAAAATACAGAGGAAGAATCTGAGGCCACATCTCGGTCATAAATTGAGAGGGTTAAAATATTTTTGCAGAAAAAGACCATTTATTAATTGCAAACATATACCTCTGGGTATAGTCTTAACTTTGAGAAAGAAAAAAGAGTGTCAAAAAAGAAAACCAAAAGGAGGAATGGAGACAAAAGCTTTTCTTGTCCTTCTGTCATCTAACGATGGAGACCATGTCATAAAAGAAGGTCACCTTGCCCCATGGAGAAAAGGAAGCAGCCATATTATGCCTTATCTTTTCTTAGCGTACCAGCAAGAACAGACCGCAGGTAGGAAAACCCAATTACCAAAAGTTGTTAGACGGCCGCTTGCACCTGTCTGTCAAGAGTTGAAGAGGATTTATTAGTCAAAGTGGTGAGCCGAAGTTCACTGTCAAAAATGACCAATTTTCAGGCCCCAGTTTAGTTCACTCTCTGTTTCTACATATCAAATACATGTGAAATGGAATGTTACCAGAAGCATTCAGCCTCTCACTACTTGTCATAGAAATCATGTAGGTGTGCATTTGCATTGAAAGAGGAAATATTGGCTACGGGGAGAAGCAGGCGCACAGAACGAGACATTTTCAGCACACGCTGGGCCTCTACCATTCCGTAGCCCCCTCAGCCGAGGTTCTGCCAGGTGGTTTCAGTGACCCGCAGTCAATGGCCCTTGGAAATTAATAAGTGGAAAATTTTAGAAATAGACAATTCATAAGTTTTTATTTGCACACTGCTCTGAGTATCGTGATGAAATCTTTCGCCGTCCTGCTCCTTCCCTTCTTCTGGGAACATGACTCATCCTTCTGCTCAGAGTCTCCCCACTGTAGATGCTCCCCACCTGTTAGTCAGTCACTTACTAGGTATCTTAGTGACCAGAGCGGCTGTCACGGTATCACAGGCTTGTGTTCCAGTGACCCTGACTTCCCTTAGTAATGACACCTTCACATTACTTTTGTTACAGTATATTGTTACCATTGTTCTATCTTATTACTAGTTACTGTTGTTCATCTCTTACTGCGCCTAATTTATAAATTAAACTTTATCATAGGTACATATGTCTAGGAAAAAACAGGATATGCAGAGCTCTGTATTATTGCTGTTGAAGCATCCGCTGGGGGTCTGGAACGTGTCCCCCATGGATAAGGGGAGACGACTGTAAAGAGAGTTTTAGACATGTGTTGGGAGCACGAAAAGCCTCCTGGGAAAGGTCCAATGTGGAGTTGAGAAGCCAGGGCTCCACCTGGACACGTAGCCCAGCACAGGCCATTCATCCTCTGGGCTGCCGTTCAGCTGAGTCACAAGGAAAGAGAGCGATGATAATTAGCCATTACTGAGCTCCTGCTGTCTGTCACAAAACATTCATCTGCTTCACAAAAGAAACAATAAAAAGAAGAACACTAAAAATTAACCTAAAATGTTTGCTGATAGAGGGAGGCAGAAAAGAGGTAGAAACAGGAAGGGGAAGTACATTTGTCTGTATGCTTCTCATTTTATAATTTTAGGTAGGGAAACGTAAAAATGTTATGTATTTTTAAAAATCAAATTAAATCAAATAGGGGGAAATGTATCATAAAAAATCAAACACAAATTGAAACCAAGTAATATATTTCAAGCTGTGGTCTTTATCACAAAGGGCTTCAACAGACTTTAAAATGCAGTATTTTGTTGCACAGCCCTAGTGTGAAAAAAGCAGAAAAAAAAAACACAAAGAAATCACAAAGTGTGTCCAGTGCTCTGGTTAGTAAAACCAATAGTGATGTTATTCTGAGACCAGTTTGAATGCTATTTGAGACTATTAGGAGAAACAAATGAGCTGTTATGTTCCTGCCATTAGAATGAAGGCTTTCATCCTAAGAGAAAGTTACAACACAATGTCAAAGAAATGAGGTGAAAGACTTCTTGTCTTCAGCTTCAGGTGGCGGTGTCTGCAGCAGCTCATGGCCTGTCACCAGGTAGAAAGGGGACAGGCTGCCAGCCACGCAGGAATCACCCTGCTCAGAATGAGGAAGGGCTCAATCTTGGTGAGCGGTTGTTGTAGGAAGAAAATCAGAAACGGAAATGTACGAACTGCATGTCTAAAAGGTTTTGTTTGCCAACATCCAGGATACTGACGACACCAAGTGCTGGGGATGTGGAGCAGCAGGAACCTAAGTCACTGGTGGGGGGGCGGGGGGGACACACAGATGGTCGGCCACTTGGGAGACGGTTTGGTGGCTTCCTACAAAACTAAACGTCCTCTTACCATACAACCCAGCAATTTCACTCCTTGGTATTGACCCAAGGAGCTGAAAACTTGTGTCCACATGAAAGCCGGCACACGGGTGTTACAGCAGCTCTATTCATAATCACCAAAACCTGGGGACAACCAAGCTGCCCTTCAGCAGGTGATGGATAAATAAACTGTGTCCATCCAGACAGGGTGATATTACTCAGTGCTAGATAGAAATGAGCCATGAAGCCATGAAAAGACATGGGGAACCTTCAATGCATATGACTGAGTGACAGAAGCCAACCTGAAAAGGCTGCATGCTGTGTGATTCCAGCTCGATGACACTCTGGAAAAGGCACACTATGGGGACAGGAAAAGATCAGAGGTTGCCAGGGATCGAGGGGAGATGAGTCGACAGAGCACAGGATGTTTAGGGCGGAGAGACTGCTCTGAGTGACACTAGAATGGTGGGTACGTGTCATTACACACTTGTCCACACCCACAGAATGGACAGCACCAAGAGTGGCCCGAGTGTCAGCTGTGGACTCTGGGTGATGGTGATGTGTCAGTGTAGGTTCATCAGTTGCAGCAAATGTACCATCTTGTGGGAACATTCACAGAGCGGGAGTATGTGTGTGCGCACAGGGAGCATGTGGGAAATCTCTGTACCTTCCCCTCAATTTTTCTGTGAACCTAAAACTGCTCTGAAAATAATAGTCATAAGGGAAAGTTTGCGTTTCCAGCACAGGAACCCCAGTAAGCGTGGACGAGCTCCAAGTCCTCAGAAGGACTGGGGAGAGAGCCACCCAGGGGGCAGGTGGCTGAGCTCAGGAGAGTCCTGTCTGCTAAATGCGTGGTGTGGCCCCATGTGACAACTTCTGCGGCGTGCCCTGCAGTGGCCCTCACTGCTCCCTGCAATGGGAAAGGTGTGGCCATGACTGCCGTCCCTGTGAAAGCCCAAGGTGCGGACAGATGGTGAACTTTCCCACCAGGCCCCTAGTCTTCACAGGATCAAATCAGACCGGATTTGCTACCTGGGAAAGAACTCTTTCACATTAGAATATAATGAAACTCTAGTCTTTCCATCAAGAGAGCCTTCCGTTTACCACATACAATGCAGAAGGAGAACATTTTTTAATTTGAAAATCTTAAACCTGCTCTTTTCACTTTCACAGATAAAAATCCATTATTTCCCGATAATATATTGGCTGGAGTGAAGTGAAAGAAGACGTGATTGGAACTGAAAGCCATCCAGTTTTATTTGTCCCCGCTTCTCTGATTTAAAGTGAAGCCCGGCGGTGTCCACACAACTGCCCGGAGCAAAGCTGGGCATCGACTGGGTCTCGAGGAAGAGCAGTCTCTGTGTGGGGGGGACATCAGCATGTTAGGGGATGTGAGCGCACCTACAAAACAGACCAGAGGGCGCAGAGCACTGCCACAGAAACAGTCATCACATGCCCATGAGTGAGCGGGCACCTCCACAGAGGGCGCTTCATCATTTGAACACTTTGTAGTCTAAATGATGGCTGGGCTGCATTTGCAACCTAATTTATGTTTTTACCGTATGTGACATTTGAAAGCTTGAAGTAATTTTCAGTACCTTATTAGGTGTTTGAAATTCAGTTTGTCGCATTTGCTTCTAACAGTAGCCTTTTCATTTAGCACCAATTTAGATAAGTGGGCATGGGAGCAACAGAAAGGCTCTACAGTAAGCGTGCATCAACTTCCACTAAAAGAGTCACATGCACACAATCCTAAATGGTCAGTACGTCACGTCACCTCGATAGTCATCACAGGGAGAACCAAATCGATTGCTTGTCAACCGCTAACTTGGTTCTAGGACTGACCCTCCTAGGAGTAACTATAGTGGGACCCCATCCACGTCCACGAAAGTACAGATCAGCTACACATTTTGACTGTGGCCTGCTTGGCCAGTGACCATTTTTCCCCTTGAGATGTCCATAGGACTCTTCACTGGCCCTGGGTTCCCTTTGGGACCCAGAAGAAATAAGGTGAAATTTGTGTCTCTGGAATGAAAGAAAATCACCTGGATCACTGAAAAAGTTTGCCTGCTCCAAGCAGAGCCTGATTAAGGGGTAAGAGTTACAGTGCATGTCAGGTTACTAAAATCGGATCCCATCCTTATGTCCCATGAACACCTGGGAAGAGGAAGAAACAGGTAAGTCTGGTTCTTAAGAAAAACAGACACCCACAGAACCTGGATTCTGTACCACTTCCCTGGTGCACACACGCACACACATGCATGCACACACACATGAACACACACACACGCACACCCCACCAGGTCCCTTTCATCCACTGCAGGCTCTCCAGCGCCTTCACTCAACCCTTGGCCTCAATCAGGGAGGAGCAAAGAGAAGGTTTCTCCATTCCTTTGGGTTCTGCTCACTAATACCTAATCTGATAAATGAACAAGCCCCACATTACTAGTAAATGGATTCTTCCCTCTTGAGTAATATTTGCATTTTAATCTTTATTGAGTATATAACTTATTGTGACCCACTGTAGAGATGCTAATGATAGAAATTTTAGGCAATCTGCTTACAAAGGTATTTTGGGATAAATGGAAATACAGAAGCATTGCTTATAAAGTCACACAAATAGATACAAATGGAAACAAAACCTAAATTCATTTTTAAAACTGGCGACTTACAGGAAATCGTACTTATTGTCTAATCTAAGCCAATAGCTTTATCTGTAAGTTCTTAGCACAGTCCCACCTTATCTGAAAACCAGAAGCTGAAACCAGAAATATCAAAAAACAAAATACAAAAAAAAAAACCCAAACCCTGTGAATTTTTTTGTTTTGCTCTTTTTGGGGGGGTTGTTGTTGTTTTGCATGTGGATGGAACTATAATAAGAAAGAAATAGTTCACAGAGGCTGGTATACCCCTTAAGTAGCGTGAGCAGTGCTGTTCAGTGACACGTCCTCAGAAATTCTGATCAAATGAGGGCATATTTAGTGAGAGGACGATACTGGGCAGAGTTGGTGGCTGAGGTGGCAGTGTGTCCACAAGACCGGCCAGGGTGAGCAACGCCGCGATCAGTCCAATTTATCTGGAATAGGACCTCATCTTACCCCTCCCTTTTCTCCACTGAATATGACTCACATATTTACATTGTTTGGTTAGAAGTTATCAGGCCAAGCTATTTGATATGAGTAAATTCTATATTTGTTCCTTGTAAAGGAACCACTATAGTTTTTCAGAAAATTAGGTATTTTGTCGAAAAGTATATATTACCTAACCACCCCATTTATTTTTATTCTTTGTCCCTTTGTATTCTGTATTTTGTATTCTGCATTTGTACCTTGTCTTTTGTTCCCTCCTTGGGCTTAATTGTTAAACTTCTTTGTCATTATATGTTTGCCATTATCTCTTTATCACTTTGCCTAACTCAAATTGGCTAAAAGTGCCCCGTAAGTTTGAGATATATTTAGCAGGAGAGATCAGGCTCTATTTACAAGCATTTTAAAGCCAACACTGAAAATATTTCATCCCCAAAAGTGACCCTGATGACATGCAGAGAAATAATGACAACAGTGCGTGGATCAAATTAACAGGATAATTGACAATTCTCCACTTCATTTTGTGCGGTGACACGGGGGTCTAATCTTTTTTGCTGTCCTAATGATCAATACCATTTGCCACAGCCAAATCAATCCTGACACAACCCTCATCAATCGTTACGGTCGCCGAAGTGACCAAATCAATGTAATGATTCAGTGGAGCCATTGCCTCTATGTGGTCTTCTCTCTCTTTTAATATTTGTGTGTGACCTGTGCCTGTTTCATGTGTTGCATAGATTTCAGAATTTCTGGAAACACATACTCTGTGTTGTGCCTAACATTGGAGCTGAGATTAAATAGCACAGCCATCATCACCTCCACTCATCACTATCCCTTGCAAAACACCTTCCATCATGACAGACACTGATGCTCTCGTGTATGAAGGTCACGTTTCACACTAAAACCACTCAGAAAAAAATGTCTTCCCAAACCTTGATGATTTTCTCAACCTCCAGGTGTTATGCTGAGGTCAATGGTGAAAGAAGATAGAAGAATAAGGAAAACACTTTGGAAAGAAAAGAAGGAAGGAAAAAAGGAAGGGATGGAGGGAGAGAAAGCGAGAGCAGAACAGAGACGGAAAGAAGGAAGGGAGGGAGGGAGGAAGGAAAAGAGTAATTAATTTAGATCAGGCCAAAGTTATGGAATGTATTTCTAAAAGGACTGTGGCCTTGGGGGTTAAGCATCTGCTCATCCAAGAAAGAAGGAAACGTTGGGATGCGTTTGTCCCTAAGGAGAGCAGGATGAGGACGTGATGAGAGGTGCTTAGCCAGCTCCCCATGGCCTCCTGTGACCTGCAGAGCAGGGCCTGAAGCCGGAACTCGGAACTTGGCTGGCAAGAGCCACAGGCGTGAGCCTGCAGCTGATCAAAACCCATCACACAGCAGGTGTTTCTATGGTGATGGGAATAAGCTGCGGATTTAAGGATTATAGAAAAAGAGCCTGGGCCGCCTGAGGGAAAGAGGGCAGAAGGAAGTGTGCCAAGCATTGGAGTCTCTGTAGCTGAAAAATATTGATTTCTATATCATAATAATCTTCTCATTTTCTGAGACGGCACTTAAATGAAGTCAAACTGAGCTGTTCCTGTAAACCTTTTAATTTACTATTCTAATGGAAAGGGTGCGTGATGACTTAGACAGTGGTTTGCAGACCACAAACCATCGACTTTATGTGCTTATGAAAGCCTTCTGTTGAGTATTGCTTGCTGATAAACTTTATTGCCAAGTTTAGGGAGACAGTCACTCCTATTCCTTTTTTTTTTTTTTTTTCGGCCTCTAGCACTAAAAATAGCCTTTGCAATTAAGAGTTTACTTGTTTCTTTTTGATTTTGCCTCTTGGATGGATGTGATAGGCAGAACTGAAAAATCAAGCAACCCATGGATTAAACTTTTCATTCAAACAAGACTTCAGAACAAATAGTCCGAACGTTTAAGTGTCCCTGTAACGATTACATTGAAGCTCAAAACACAGCTGAACAAGACATTTGGAGAGCCACTTACACCAGGTATTTCTGGAAGAGTGATTTTAAAATATCTCTATGACATGTCGTCTCTGGGGAAGAAAAGCATACTGATATGTTTTAAATTATTTTCAAAACATCCAGGCAGCCACCAAAATTTCAGGAAGACCAACAACAGAGGTCATTTCCAGTGTATGTGTGATTCAGATTCCTTCTATTATGTAGATTTCTCAAAGCATATTTTTTCCCTTTCCAATTTTCACTGCACCCTAGAATTTTCTAAAAGTGACATACTTTCTGAATTGCAGAAAAATTCACTCTGTAGTTTTTCTTTTAAATTTGTATCGTGTGTAAGTAGCAGAAGAAATACCACCGAATACCAAAAAGGCCAGCAGAAGTTTTCTCAGGGGTATGTTCTCTGGTTCCTCTCCTAACCCCCATGCAGAATTCTCCCCTCTCCTTCACCACTGCGCCAAGGAGACCTTGATCCAACACACAGAAGCAGGCACTTCCAGTTCTGGCCTGGACCCGGGTCTTAGGGGCACAGAGGAGTGAGCCTCAGTTCTGCTTCCAGCTGTCCACAGACCGGGGGCAGAGGTCTGCCTTCTCAGAAGAGCCCGTGTCTGTCTGCACCTTCTTTCATGACACTTCGCACCAAACGACAGTCACACGCTGACTTAGGAAGCATTCGGTTCAGTATTCGCTTTTCCCCCTTCTCCATGTTCATACTGTGAACAGTTGTTGTCTCCTCTTTACCTACTCCAGTGACTGACACAAAATGAGAAAGTAGTAAATATCTGCTGACAGTGTGACGCTGTAGATTGTTTGTGTCCCCCCGCCATCCATATGTTCACACCTCACTCCCACTGTGATGGTGTCAGGAGGCGGGGCCTCTGGGAGGTGATGAGGTCATGAGGGTGGAGCCTCATGACGGGATGAGCGTCCTTATACAGGAGACCCAACAGGCCCCCTTGCCTTCTCATGATGTGACGTCACAGCGAGAAGACGCCTTCTGGACCCAGAGAGCAGGCTCTCGCCAGACACAGAATCTGCTGGCGCCAGGATCTTGGTCCCCCAGCCTCTGGACTGTGCGGGCTGAATGTGTTGTTTATAAGCCATAGACTAGAAATTCACCCTTTGAAAATCCTTCTTAAAGTAAAAGCAAGAGCTCTATAACAAATGAATTAACAGATTTTTTTACAAAAACTGAGAACAACTTTACAAAATTACTTATAAAAATTTGTTAAACAACAGGAAAATTGGTTACACGAATGAGAGTTCATCCATGCACTGAATTATATATGTGGACTTCCAAAAGGAAATTTTATAATCCTAATTAATGATGTGAGAAATTCTCATTAACTATCTTAAGTCAAAATAGCAGTTTGTGAATCAGAGGTACTAACTGTTAAAGTTTGTCTTGGACTTCTCCACATTTATTTGTACACTTTCGAGACATATTTTCGTTCCTACTTTATATCTACACGGTGTCACTGGAATTAATATTTTTTTAGACTTGTATTTATGAGCAGAAGACCTGTTTGAAAATATAAAATAAGTAACTCTTTCATTCTCTGGGTCCATACACTTGGAATGTATGGCAGACCCAATTTTTTATGAGCGGTATTTGCTCTGTCTTCCCAACATAAAAAAGTGGGAAAAAGGAAAACAGAAGAAATGCCCTCTGCTTTCCTCAGCCGCATAGGTTTTACCATTCCAGATATACTTTCTTGCTCAGTTTCCTTCTCTCTCTGTACTGTCCCTGAGAGATTACCTACAGCGACAACATCAAGTCTGTGTGTAAACTGAAGACTCATAGATCTCCAAGCCTTATTTACTGTTCTTCAGTGAGCGCCAGGCTGCATGAAGCTAAAATCCAAACTTCTTAAAATGACCTGCAAGACCTCCTACAATCTTGTCACTGCATTGGTCTTCCATGTCACTTACCACACACCACACACAGACCCTGAAATCCCCAGCATACTAATCTACATTCATTTCTCTTGGTGAGCATTATCTCATGTTTCATTCCAGAATATGTACCCTAGGAGATATACACATAAATGTTCATAAACAGCAGTTTCCAAAAAAGACAAAAAAACTGGAAGAGACAATAAATATTCATGAATAGCAGAATGAACAAATAAATTATAGGACAACCATGCAACAGAATAAAATAAAGTAATGGAAATAAATGAACTTCAACTATATATGTGCATATGGATTCATCCCCAAAATAAAATGTTGCATCAAAGACACGAGTCACAGAAGAATGATGCAGTATATTCTACTTGCATAAAGTTCAAAACCAGGCAATCTATTGCATAGGGGGATGTGTGTGTGTGTGTGTGTGTGTGTGTGTGTGTGTGTGTGTCTGCACATGTGCATATGCTCACATTGGAAATATAAAGATATCAAGGGAATGATCAATACTAATGTCACAAGAGTTGTCACCTGAAGGAGCAAGGGGGGTGCATCAGACCAGCACAGTGTGACCTTTAAGAAACTGGAGGTGTGTCAGCCCTTCAGCTGATGGATGACACAAGGAGTGGTTACTTAACAGCAGTCTTTCATACAGTCCTCTGTAGGTGTAATATATTAAACAACTTTTAAATGCTTTCCCCTACCAAAAAAATAAAATAAAATAAAAAGATGGAGGCAGCAGAAGAGTATTTCGGAGAAAGGAAGCAGCAAGTTCAAATGTCCACAGGGGGAGAGAGCTTGTCACAGACCAAGAACGGGAAGGAGGCTGGGGTAGTGGTGGCTTTGTCCCAAGTAAGAACCGTAAATGGCAGAAATATTCTGAAGTTAGAAACAGAGATTGTTTTATGAGCATGGTAAGGAAAATGGATATTTCAAACAAAGATGCTCATATTTGTGGCATGACAGACTGGAGGGATGAAGGAACATGTATTACGATGATGAAGGGTGGATGGACAGACAAAGAAGATGAGGGACATGCACAGTGTGGTTTTGAACAAGGTAATTTTAATATGCTTGTAACCCAATCCAAGCAGGCACCAGGCACAGGGGTTTGGATCAGAGGAAGCATTTGGGCTGAGGGGTCTATTAGTTTGAAAGAGTTTTATTTTTAATACAAATTGCATTCTCTGACTACAGTACAATGAATTGAGGGAGGAATCACAAAATATCTAAAAACAAACCAAAATATAGCAAAATTTTAAAATACAAATATTTCATTTCTCACAGAGGAAATCATAATGTCAATGTGAAACACTTAGGACTGGAGGACAATAAATAATATATCAAAAATTGTAAGATGCTGAAGCTACTTAGGGGACGATTAGCCTTAATGTTCACATGGAAAAGAAGAAAGGCAGGAAATTGATGGGTTAAGCCCTCAGCTTCAGAAGACATGCAAAGAGCAGATAAATAAGCCCAAAGAAAATAGAGAATAGGAAATAACAAAGAAAAAGGGAAGAAATCAATAAAATAGATAGTAATGCAAGGACACAATAGAAAGCAATGAATGAGTAGAAAATTGTCTGGAAATATACATTTCAAACTATTAACAGAAGTTGCCTCTCTGGCAGGGAGAGTGAGATTGGAGTCAGAGTTCAGGGGCAGGATATAAAAAGGAGAATTTTAATTTTATATCGTATATAAGTGTGCATGTATGTATATATATAGGTATATACACATATACACACATATACCTATATCTAATTTGATACAATTATAGAAAGAGAATGGGAACAATTATCAGGAACACATAATTATGCCTGTGCATAGTTTTAGTGAAAGCAACCTTAGTCTCTGGCAGAAAAATCACATGATTGAATGAAGTCACAATAAAGCCCCAAAGGTGTTTAAACATCCTCATGATATTTGCCTTTTAAACTCATGTTTCTGCAGCCAAATAAATCTCTAATAGTGTAATATCATGCACGAGGAATGAAGTGAAAATAATTGTTTCCTTTAACAGTTATTTACTGAGTGGCTACTATGTCCCAGTCACTGTGTGTCTTAGTTTTACAACAATGAACACAACAAAAAAATAGACATTTCCTCCTACATTTCACAACTTCATGTCATTAAGTAAACACTCATTGTTATTGTTGCGAAGAACAAAAAGCAAGTGAAGGGAATAAAATAATGGCAGGTTGTGGTATGTTCTCTGAATGGTGTCAGAGGGTAATGGAGGACAAGAAATACCTCCTGTGGGAGATCAAGTTAAGATGTATTTTCACGATACGAAGAAGTGAGCCCTTGAAAGATTGGGAGCAAAGAGTCCTGATGGCACATGAAGGAGAGTATGTGCAAAGGTCCTGAGGCAAGGAGAATCCTAGTACATCCAAGCGAAAGAGCAGACTGGTGTGTCTGCAGCATGCTGAGTGGGAGGGACAGGGCGAGAGATTAATGAGAGATGAGGCAGTGGCTCCATCACACGGGGCCTTTTGGCTATGAGATGCTGTGGGTTTTATTATGTAGCACAGAGAATATATGGGGGAGGGGCAGAGGATATTCCTGGAGCTTCTTAATTCCCCCATGCGATAAATATGACCTACTTCATATGTTGGGGGTTTTTTTTAGCTCTGTGGTCATTTTATAGCTATAAACCTTCCTTTCTTTCTGAATTATTAGCTGCCCCACTTCCCAAACATGGGTGTATCTCAGACTCCTTTCATAACCATTCCATGAGGCTGGAAGCATGTCTGTTGTTTCATTTGTTGGAGGCAGTGAATAGATTTCTGCTCCCACCTTGCGGGCTGCTGTTCCCTCCCCTTCTGGCATGTGGCCGTGAGTGCGAGGAGATAAGGCTGCAGGTGTGTCAGAAAGCCACCCTCCACATCTGGGCATCCCTGCCAGTGTAGTGCTCCTAAGGTGGCATGTCCATTGCATTTAACAGCCTTGCACCTGTGGCCACATTTCATCCTTATCTCACCTGGCTGGACCACACATGGGAGCCCATGGGCTATGCAAGATGACTCCCAATTTAGAAACCTCTGCCTTCGCCAGGAAAGCGATCGATGAGCTCTACATCCTCAAGCACCAGAGCAAGCCCTTCCTGGTAACCGACCCACATGCCTCAAACTGAATATGCAAAACACCACTCTGTCAGCAATCAGCACAGACAGACTGTTCAATCTAGACTGCGCCATCTTCACCCCATGATGGCACTTGTAATCAGTCCCTCCCCTCAGAGAGCAAGGAAATCTACATCAATTGACAAGCAGAGTATAGACAGCCCCTTGATTTTCTGTCATAAATAACACATCTAAGAGAGAAAATGATATACAGCAGTCTCTCCTCATCTATGGGACAGACGCTCCAAGGCCCCAGTGGTTGCCTGAAATCATGGATAACATGGGACTCTGCATGTACTAGGCTTTTTCCTGTACATACACACCTGTGATAAAGTTTAATTTATAAATTAGGCACAGGAAGAGACTAACAACGATGGCTACTAATAAAATAGAACAATTGTCACAATGGACTGTAATGAAGGTTAAGCGAATGTGGTCTCTGTCGTAGTATCTTCTGTCCTGCACCCACCCTTCTTCTTGTGATGATGTGAGCTGGCACCATCTACATGGTGAGGCGACGTGAGGTGGGGACACTGAACAAAAGGAGGTCTCACCTCCCAGGGGAGATGGAGTGGGCGGCGCCAGTTCCATCACGCTACCAAGAGTGGCGTGCAATTTAAAACTCACGAATTGTTTCTCTCTGAAATTTTCCATTTAGTATTTTCAGATCGCAGTTGACCATGGGTCACTGAAACCATGGGAAGGAAAGCAGAGGATAAGGGAGGACGACTGTAGTTGGTTTCATGTTCTGTGGTTTGGATAAATGTGTAATTCTTTCGCTCTTTGGGGCTAGTGCACCATACCCTAGAGTGAATGATGAGGCTGGTCAGGCAGTAAACAAGGGTACAGACATCACTGACTGTAGGGACAGAGCCAGGAGTGCAGTTTCCAGGCTCTCGGCCTCACATAGACAGGTGCTGGCTCAGGTAGTAAATGGCCATCAACTGTGATTGGATGGCCATCAGCTGTGGCTAGCTGGCCGTCAGCTGTAACCAGTGAGCCATTGGCCACTAATATAACTGCTGGGGATACGCTAGCAGAAAATGGGGGGCTAGCAAGAAGATGGTGGCTGAGCTGGCAAGCGCAGATTGCAGTTAGGACGGCGGGTTGCAGATAGTGTGGCTCCTACCTTCTGTTTCTATCAACCCAGCCGCCAGTGAGACTATAGTAGTATGACTCCCCTACCTATGGCTCCATGGGTGTTCCTTTTTGGCCTCACCATACCCTGTGTTCTTGTTTGGAGAGCGGGAGCTGAGACCCCGCATGACACCCTGCATGACACATGGTGCAACGAGCAGGGTACAGTGCTGGCCAAAGCACTCCGAAGGGCGGTAGAGCAGTTTGTGCGTATGAACATTCAGTCTCAGGAAGACCAGGAGGAGCAGCTGCCAGAAAGCTGGACCCCATGGAGGGGTGGGAAGACGTGGATGGTTCCCCAACCAGCATAGGCCGGAGAAAGCGAAGGTCGTTGCGGCCCTGTGAGCTGGGAAGTGTTTGCTGAGGCAGCCCGGATGCAGGACTTGTAGTCCCAGGAGGAAACGCTTGCTGAGTCCTCTGTGGGAGATGAGGGTGAGGTCAAGGTCATCCCTCACCCCCAGGTCAGCCCTGGCGAATGACTATGGACTATGGGAAATTGTCTTCTATCCCTAATTTAATGGACAGCTTGACTGTTGGGAACATACCACCATGTAGTGGAACTGGGGGATATTTGCTTTTGTGTCTTGACCGGCCACCATTGAGAATATGTAAGCACCTTGACTGTGAGCCGCTGTTGCTCCAGCACGGTACCCTGAGAGGCCCAGGGAGAGTGGCAGTGCCCTGAGAATCCTGCTGTGCCCAGGAAGTCTGGCTGTGCCTAGAAGCACTGGTGGTGCCCCAAGAAACCCTGGCTGTGTCCAGAGAGCCTGGCTGTGTCCAGGATATTGCATTCACCTCCAGGCTCCTCGCACAGGGCCCCTCGCAGAAGACACTTGTTGCATAAATTGTGAGGCGAAACCCTGTAGGGGTGGCGTGTGGGGACAGAGACAGGAGTGCAGTTTCCAGGCTCTCAGCCTCACGTGGAAAGGTGCTGGCTCAGGTAGTAAATGGCCATCAACTGTGATTGGATGGCCATCAGCTGTGACTAGTTGGCCGTCAGCTGTAACCAGTGAGCCATTGGCCACTAGTATAACTGCTGTGGCTACGCTAGCAGGAAAATGGGGGCTAACAAGAAGATGGTGGCTGAGCTGGCAAGTGTGGATTGCAGTTAGGACGGCGGGTTGCAGATAGTGTGGCTCCTACCTTCTGTTTCTCCAACCCAGCCGCCAGTGAGACTATAGTAGTATGACTCCCCTACCTATGGCTCCATGGGTGTTGCTTTTTGGCCTCACCATACCCTGTGTTCTTGTGTGGGGAGCAGGAGCTGAGATCATGCAGGCCGCCCCGCACGACACGGCGCAGTGAGCAGGGTCTCCTGCATGACACACAGCACAGCGAGCAGGGTCCCCTGCATGACACTGACACACAGCGTGGCTTAGAAGCAAGTCTGTCTTTTCAACCTGTTTGACACTGCTCTTACTTTCCTTTGGTTCATCCTGCACCAGCCAGGATTCCCGCCAATGTGATATGCTGTGGACATCCTCTGTAGCTCCTCCTATCAAGAGACAGAAGGGACCTACGTCATAGTACTGCCAGACACTGAAGGACCAGAGACGCCCCCGGCATCGCTCTCCACTGCTCACACGGGCCATCCATGGACTCTGACTCCATCTCAGGACTTCCCAGCGTCCTCGTTCAGACTCTTACATCCCCTCCCATGTGCTCCCACATCGCTCAAGCCATGCCTGTGACTCACCGTGGGAGCAGGTGCTCCTTGAGGGTGAAGAAGGCGTGTGTCTTCTCCATCTTTGGTTCCCAGTGGCTAGAGGCTGCCTGGACACGGAGCAGCACAGTCATCCTCTAGTGAGGACTTTTGCCTCATTTTCACTTCACAGCATCGCCCTCATCCAGCAAGGAGAAAGGAGCCATAGAGTCAACTGCGGGAAGGAGAAGCTGGCTTCCAACCAGGGCTGGTGTTGGGAATGAAACCACAAGCCGGACCACAGGTGTCCCCAGGGACTGTTTCAGGTCCCCTGGGATGTGTGGTCAGTGGAGACACAGAGCAGTGGAGACAAAGGGCACAAGTGAATGGATCCAGGTCAGAGGAATAATTTCCAGCAAGGGAGGGGCTCAGGAGTTACTGAGGCTAACTCAGAGGAGGTTCTTTGGTACAGAGTACCAGAACCCAAGTCTGAGTCATTTGAGCAAAAGGCCCTCAAGCGAGAGGATATTTATGAACATATCTGCAGGGACCATCCACATTCCTTTCTTGACCCCTTACTTCACTGCCAGAGAAAGAAGGTTTCTATTGCTCAAGACAAACATTTCTGGTTTTTGACCTCCACCCATTCTGTTTTTCCTTGGAGACACCTTGCTTCTCTCTTTCTCTCTCTGTCTCTCTCTGTCTCTCTGTCTCTCTGTCTCTCTCTCTCTCTCTCTCTCTCTCTCTCTCTCTCTCTCTGTCTCTCTCTCTCTCTCACACACACACACACACACACACACACACACACACACAGAGACACACACACTTTTGTTCTTTCTTTGGTTCCTTTTTCCCCATCTAGAAACATGCTTAGCACTCTAAGCAACTACAACACTGAAACACTCATTTAACCCCATTTTACTTCTCCACTACTTAATCTCTCCCTTCTCAAGCTTCTCAAACTATTTGCAGTCTTTGTTGCAAAGCACTCAGCCCACTGCAGAGTGGCTTGTCTTCACAACTCCGACAGCTGTCCTTGCCAAGGTGACCAGCAGTCTCCTAATGGCTGAACCGCTTGGATGTCAATCTATTCTTATTTTATAACAGTCTCTGTAACTCTGGATACTACTCATCACTTGACCCACAATGATATCAATAACAATGGTATGAATATAAATAATACTGATATTATAAAACCTAATGAGAACCTCTGTCATCTCCCCCTTAAAACCCATCATCCAGTCTAATTTTGATGAAAACATCAGGCCAATCCCCAATCAGAGACATTCTACCAAATACCGCAGCCCTCCTCAAAACTGTCAACCTTGTCAGGAGGAAGAAAACCTGAGAAACCGTCACAGCCAAGAGGACCCTAAAGAGACCTAGAGGATTAATGTAGTGGGGCATCCTGGAGCAGAAAAGGACTCTAGGTAAAATCTAAGGCACTCTGAACAAACTATGGGAATTGTTTCAAAATAAAGGCTCAATATTGCTCCATTCACTGTAACAAATATACATATGGATGTGAGGTGTCAATTACAAGGAAAACTGTATGAGGCATAAGGGAACTCTATTTTACGAGTTTTCTGTAAATCTAAAACTGTTCTAACGTTCAAAATATTATTTTATTTTTTAAAAGTCCAATGATATAAAGCATCTGGATGTGACCTTAACAGAAACCTGAGTGGTTTCCTCATGTAAAAATCTTGATGTTACCAAATTGAGGACGTTACTAAAGAGTTAAAATCAACCATATATATATTTCCATAAATGATTGTGTTTTGTGTGTGTGTGGCATCAGCTGATTACATTTCAGAATAAATGTGTTGATTAAGTTAAAATGCACAAACGGGAAGTAAAAATTATGTAAATTTCCTTTGTTGTTCATGTGTGTGTGTGTGTGTGTGTTTGTGTTTTAAAGAAAACATGCTTCATGGAAATGTATGAGTTGACATTACAGTCTAATCATAGTTTATCATGTAAATGCATATTTATAATATTTTTAAAAGGTGGATTATGTAAATCATTTTAGGGACATGAAAAAAAATGTAGATTTTTTTACCAGCCAGAAAACTATGTATTTAGAAACCTGTTGAAAAGCCTATTCCTCAATGAGGGACGTTAAGTGCCCATCTTTGTTGGGGTCTTGAGCACATCAGTGTGTGCTCTATTTAGACAAAATATGCGGGGAGCATTCTCATGCAACAAGAATCTACGTGTGCATGACAGCAGCCAATTTCCAATATTAAATGTAATCATTGTTTTAAATTTCCTGCACGACTTTCATTAAAATCATCAGCCCTATTCTTGGAGATGTTTCCAGGATCTCTTCTCTAGAACATGGAAAAGCATTCATTCATTTAGGGCAACATATATATGGGTAACCGTCCACTGAGGTTACCCATTTGTAGTTTGCCATTTGTAGAGGACTCAGTGTTCCGGCCTTGTGCCTTTTCCCCTAAGGCCCAAATACCCCTGGGGGCTGGGTGGGCAGAACCCGGAGGGATGTGAGGAATCTATCCTTGAAATTGTTCTCTTCAGGATATTGGCATTTGCTTCTAGGATGGCTTGGCTGCCTTGAACATTGATTGGCCTTTTCTCAACGTTATGCTCCTCAGGGTGCTGGCGGGAGAACTTGGGAGCAGGGCAGAGGCACCAGATGGCACCCCTTTCAGGAGTAAGGGGAGCAGTGATGGCTGGAGAAGCACCACTCCCCTGCCTGGGAAGAATCATCCTAACCATGGCATTCCAACAATCCCACAAGGGTTTTCCAAAAGCATCTGCTCTTCTTGTCTGGAGAAGCCTCAGGTTCCCATTGGTCCCCGCAGGACCTGAGGCAGGGATCCATGTGGCTGAGGACCAGCTGTGCTGCCCTGGGGCCTGTGTGCCCGAAGGCTTAAGGCCCTGGCTGGGCTATGGAAAGGTAGTGTTAGCAGCAAGCAGTGTGCGAAGCGCCCGGTTGGGTCTGTAATGTCATGGAGACCGAGGCATCCAATTAACCACACCCCCTTCTCTCCACCCAAATTTGAAACCAATCAAGACACTGTCAAAGGAATCAGGCAGATATAGGATAAAATATTGTTTTGATACTGATAAAGCTGTGGAAGCATCTGGCTCGTTCACCAAGTGGACACGTTTACATTTCACCTGACATTAAGGAGCCTTAGCCACAAAGTCATAAAGAACTGGCCACACTGACCAATTGCCCCCTGGGATCTGCCTGTAAGTCTCATGGCACAAAGGAGCAGAGCAGGATGCGTGCTTCCTGCTGTCACCTGCTTTCCTGTCACAGATGGCCAAGGTGACCTTGTGAGCTTCCTCCAGACCTGTCAGTCAGATAACCCAGGAGGGAAGAAGGACAGAGTGTCCCGAGGGTTATTTTATAGAGGGAAAAGGGAGGAAGAGAAAGGAAGTTCCCTCCCACCAAGACTGTGTCTTTGGTGGCAGAAAAATAATGCACAACCATAGTCATTTGTCTTTTGGGGGAGATTAATCTTTGTTCATAGCCCTGGGCTAAAGGTTAAAGGTTGGGAAGATACAAAAGCAATGCAAGGCAGGGTCTCACATTCCCTGGAGATTACAGTCTAGCTGGAGTGACACAGTGTCCATGCAGTCTGGGTAACAATTCACAACATATGATATTTTCAACTGCTCAAATAAAAGAGGCAGATGGCAGAGGTTTGTGGACTCAGAGGAAAAGAGAAGAGAGTTCCTATGGCAGGAAAACTGTGTCTCCTCAGACGGGGCCCTGCCATGTGAACCTGAATGGGTGGGGATCCTCGGGAGGAGGAGTGCAGGAAGGGATTGTGTGTGTGTGTGTGTGTGTGTGTGTGTGTGTGCGCGCGCGCGCGCGCTCGCATGCACGACACCTGGAGTGAGAACAGTGTGTCCCGACATTTGGGGAGGACTGGGCCAGCTGTCCTACAGGGCTGTGGTGGCAGAAAAGGAGAGTTGGTGTGCATTTGGGCTGTCAGGGGCACTGCCTTGTACTTGCTCAGCGTTCAGGGCAAGCCTACCACAGGTGGGCAGACTGCTAACTAAGTCATTTCTCTAGCTTTTCTTAGGTGGAGGTGTTTCCCATAACTTGTATTATGTTACATGCCCACCAACTACTCCTGGCTCATCCAAGGCTTTATGGAAAGGTCGACCTGTCTAGAGCATAACGCCAATAAAACACTGATTTTGAAGAGAGGATGAGCCAACCAGGCAGTGTCTGGTCACCACGGGAACTCTTGGCTGAGCCCCGAGTCTCAGCCAGTGATCGTATTATGGTGCTGAGGCAGAGTTTGACAGGGTAGTGTTCGCAAGAAATGGAAAAGATTCTGGCAGGGATGGAAGTGTTATTGAAAATTTCCAGGCTGTCTAGATATTGTCAAGGGGTATGTGATGGAAGCTGAGATTCTGTGGGATTTGTTTTCCAGCTTTAAAGAGATACACTTGATACGTAACGTTGTATGAGTTTAACGTGTGCAAAGTGTTGATTTGATACATGTACAAATTGCAAAATGATCGCCATTGTAGTATTAGCTAACGCCGCCATGCTGTCTCATAGTCGTCATTTCCCTTTTGCGGTGAGAACATTTAAGATCTACTCTCTTAGCCACAGTCAAATATTGTGGATTTTCTTATGGAAAATCCACACTCAATGTTTATATCACTTTCTAACAACTTAAACTGTTTGCAACATGTGTTCGGTTTTTGTCACACGTATCAAGAACTAGATGGAAATATACACAGGGATATAAAGACTCATCTATGCCTCTATCAATCTCTTGGATTAATGATTTCATTCTGGAAACATGCTACAGGAGCAGTAAACATACATGCAGATGAAAGACTCAAGGAAGAAGAAAACAGGGCTTTCAACCAACCGCATATACACGCATATTAGAGTAAATTATGCAGAGTAGCTTGCTGACACATAATGAAGCCATTAAATTAATTTACACCACAGCTATATACCAAGTGCCTGTTATTGCCAAGCATGAAGGGTTTAAAATAACACAAAAAATGTTTGTGCCATAACATTATGTAAAAAATGGGACAACTTATACAGGAAATACACGTGTGTGCCTGACTGTGGAAGCTGCCCCATTGCCTTGGGTTAAGACCTGAAGGGATATTTAAGAGTATGCTTCAGTGGTGGGATTACATCCAATTTTATTTACTTCTCCTCCATAATTTTTATGTTTTTGTAATTTCCTTAATGGAGAAAAATATTCAATTGAATGAGCTTCTGATCTAGAGGTAAGGCTATGAGCAATAAGTGAAATTGTCAGCTGTTGTAAATCAGTTGGTGCTGGGTCTTCTAGTTAAGGACTGAGTCAACATGAGGGTTTCAGATATATTTTCAATTTTGCTTTACTCTTACGGTGATGCCAAGGAGAAAGAGGGGTGTGGGAGAGGGAGAGGGAGAGAGAGAGAGAGAGAGAGAGAGAGAGAGAGAGAGAGAGAGAGAGAGAGAGAGAGAGGACTGTGTGTGTGTGTGTGTCTGTGTGTGTGTGTGTCTGTGTGTGTGTGTGTCTGTGTGTGTGTGTTCAAGTTATTTGTCTTAAATGAGGCTGATTTCAGCAAGACCTTGTCACACCTAAGATCATCTAGTTCATTCAGATTGGCTGGGCTCCAGGGCCATGCAGTTGGCAACCCACCCAGCATCTGATAGAAACAGCGTGTAGATGACAACGTGCCATTGTTTTAGAGGCTAAGTTGTTCTCGGGGATGGTCCAGTGCTTATGATTTTTAAAAAAAGCTTATAGCATTAAAATAGGTCATTTTTCTACAGGTCTAGCTTTACTCCAAGCCTTTTGTTCCTAAGAACAATTACTGTACATCACCTACACTCTGAATTCTAAGAAAAGACACAACCCTCTGAGAACATCTGATCAGAGTCAAGTTACACAGACCAAGCGTGGATGTTTAAAGTAAACGTTCTGAGGAGGTCTGAGCAGAGCTGTAGGTGAGTGGCACCAAGGAAGTATCTGTCATTTGTGATGGGACAGTTTAGGAGTTTTGAAGATGGAAGATACATCAGAGTTAGTGTTGCTTGTGATTTAATAATCTACAGTGTCAGGGAATCTACAATAATGAAATTGTAGAGGAATTTTCTGGAGATTGTAAGCATATGGTTGGTATAGGTTTGTATATCTTATCTCACAAAAGAAGTGCCTGTTATCTCAACGGAGGGTTGACTTTGCTCCCGGGTTTATTCTGAGCCCAGCACACATAGTGGCCAACAGGTCAATCTGAATCCTTACTTCCAATCAATTTAATTTGCAGTGACAGGAGGCAGACAGCAACTAATTATACAAGTAAACCTGCACTAGAATGTCGGAAGTCGTGTGCTAGAAAATGACTGTGGGCTGTATAGGTCCGTTGTTTGGTAGAGGCCTCTACAGGAAACAGTGGGGTTGGGGGAAGATTGCAGTGACAGTGAGCCAGCTTTGCAGAGATTTAGAGCCTTCCAGCCAGACGGAATAATTACTGGTAAAATGAGGTGTTGCAGAGTTGCATCTGCTTTACCTGAGTCCTGCCTGTTTTGTAAAAGTCATCTGAAATGCAGTGCAGTTCATCCCTATGTACTTCGGCCAGTGGTAGGGTGGCTGTCCCTAAGGTTATGAAAGGCACAGCATCTGCACTATACTTCAGTCCCAATAAGGGCGTCTGCCCACAACCCCTTGCCAAGAATCCTTGGAGCCCAGCACATTTCAGAATCAGGACATTTTCAGATTTTAGGAAGGCGCAGTGGTGTGGGTGTTGTATGGTGAGTTGTATTGTAAGGACTGGGCAGGACTCAGAATCAAGCATGGCTGATCCTCCCTGGCTTAATCCAAAGGACTTAGGCAAAGGAATTCCATTTGGGGGACTTTGGACAACAAAATTGCTTTGTCTAGCCAACAGCCAGCACCAGAGACAGACTGAAATTCTCATTCCACGATCCAGACACAATGGGTCATCTCTGGAATTCCCACCTACATTAAGGAAGCAAAGAATTCCAAAGAACAGAAACAAACATCAAATAATTACCCAACCACTCAAAATGGGGCTGGAGGAGAGGGAGTGTCTTTTACATGGCGAGTGGAGGACTTGAATGAGGCCATGAAATTCCGCTCACACCATCAGGCTGAGAGGGAAGTCTGTGAACACGGCAGTGTGGAGGACACAGCTGCTGAGCAATTCTCCAGCACTTGTTAACTCCCTCTCCTTCTCCTTCTTCTTTTGAAAGCAAACCTCTTCTATTAGAAGGCATGCCTCTTCAATCATGAGTATAAGTTTCTAAGTCACGTTACTTTTCCAAAAGAATTATTTGTCATGTAAACTCAGACACACGAGAGACATAGCTATTCACGTTCTATAAGAAGAGAGTGGGTTTCCACTTCTATGGCCTACTGTAAGCTGCCTGCTTCCGGAGTGGGCCCTTTCCATGTGTCCAGGTGATGGAGAGGGTGACAAGGGAGGGCACAGTGATCAATTTTCCCCATTAGTTCCCTAACAGCTCATGATTTATTGACCATCTTCCAACTCAAGTTCAACAATATGACTGCTGCCTTCAGCTTATCAGAGCAAGCTTATCATCCTGGGAGATTCGTATTGTCAGATCTGGTTAAAACACATTCCAGTGGACTTTAGTTATATTCACGATGTTTTTATGTCCTCCTCTGTAAGAGAATTATTCATCCGCATCCTGGCCACAACTCCTTCTGGAAGGAGGCTTTACTTGTTCCTTCAAGCTTGACAGAGCGCTGCTTCTCTGTCTCTCTTGGAGACACTCAGGAGAGACCCATGGCAAGAGTCCCACTTTCAGGAGTCTCATCCCTTAGCCTGACACCTCGGTTAACATGGTAATGTGGAGTAATGTGATGAACTGGGTCTTTGGTACCTGAAGTCACAGGCCAGAGGGGACAGTCACAAGAACCTCAGAACCACTGAGCAAAGCAGACGGAGATGACCACAGATGTTTTGGTGTGATAAATCCTTTTCTTGGCCTTGTCCAGTCTTGATAAGCCCACGAAAAGATATCCTTCACATATGTTATGGTGGTTTTTGATTTCTAGCATTTCCTTTTGATTCTTTCTTACCATTTCCACCTCTCTGCTTACATTATCCATCTGTTCTGACATGGTGGCCACTTGTTCTGTTAGAACCCTTAGCATACTAACCATAGTTGTTTTACATTCCCACTCTGTCAATTCCAACACCCCTGCCATTTCTGAGTCTGGTTCTGAGGCTTGCACGTATGCTTTATCTTTTAGTTTGTCTTGTAATTTTCTGTTGAAAGCTGGTCATGATGCACTGGGTGACAGGAACTAGGTACAGGTTCCTGTGCAATTGTCTGCCTTAAATTTCTACTCACGTAAATTGTGAATCTCTGCACCCACCTGTTTTCCTCTGCAATGTCGGAACAGAGGTTTGCCCTGTGACCTGAATTTTTTGCTGAACCTAAGAAGAGTTGTTGATTTTCAGTTTGTTCAACTTTATTTTTTCTTGTGTTAAAATGGAGTGGTGACTTCTAAGTTCCTTACATCCTGGAGCAGAAACTGGAAGTCGGTGTGGCCAATCCTTTATCAAGAAATCCATGGTTACTCCTTAAATAGGGATATAACGGGCATGAAATAGCGAATAAGGACACCTTTTGCTAGCTAGATTAAACAGAGACTGTGCAGAGAAATGCATGAACTGACTCATTTTATCCTCTGCAACACTGCCTTAAAACACTTTCCAGATAAATCTTCTACATGGAATTTGGTTAATGTTAGAAAAAGAAAGAAGTTATATGTTCACAATCAAGCAGAACTTCATTTTTGAATAATTCTGTGCTGTTTTCTTTTCAGCTTGGCCCTGTGACCTTTAAGATGAACATTGAAGAAACAGAGGGGAGCACCTGCAGCACTTCAAAACTTAAAGTGTAAGATTGTGGAGGTGACAGTGAAAGTATCAGGATTGCCCAGTCTGGAAGAGACCAGGTTGGTTTTCTACAAGACCAGGATGGTTTCTACAACTATATTATAAAATTATGTACTTCTGGAAGGCAGAGTAAGCATCTTACTGAAAAAATCATAGTGCTGTGCCTGGCACGTGATGTCATCCATAAACATTCGCCATGACATATTAGCCCTGGTCTCATTACCTACCACACTGCCTGGCACACAATAGGTTTCCCAAAGGAAAGAAAAAATGAACAGGCTGTTATGTAAAGTACATTGCCCAGATTTTCTTTCTTTGCCCCAGGAAATAGAACTTAAGAATGTGGGCTTACATTTGTATAGTTAGTCGAAGTTAATAATAAGAAATAACCCTTCCGGTATTTCTGGGAGCGTTTGCTGAGAAAAGTCAAGCACTTTCCCATCAAATATTTCACATTGGCAAGATATAACTTTTATCCTACTTGATAGTGCTTAGGTCAACTATAAAATTATAATATTTAAAAACCACTTCACAAGACTTTTCTTTTAGGAAGATTATCCTGCCAGTCTTAAAAAAGAAACATTATAATTTGAGGAATCTTTCTATTGTTATAAGCATTTCATGGCTTTGCTAAAGACCATTAACATTGGCCCAGAGAAAAATCCATTTGTAATATTCACTGTTTCCCAGGATCTTCGAGAAAAGATGACCAAATTTATTTTTAGGTTTTTCTTTTTTTTGGTCTAATGGTTTCTTTTTAAAATACAATTTATATTTAGAGGTGGAAATATGTTTATTTTGTTAATTTTAAAAAAGCAGGAGCATGCCAATAATGAGAGCATAAAGCAAAAGTCAGGTATAGGAATACCCACCGAGCATCTGATAAAGGTGGCCTCAAAGTGTAAGAAACACAGTTCTCCTAATCAACCAATAGATTTCTAGGTTCAGCTCCTACTCAAGTTCAAAGCCAGACAAGTTAAAGTGAATCAAGTGCAAAACAGCTTAAATTAGCACATTGAGAGTGGAATGACAGAGGAAGTAGAGAACTCTTTTGCTCTCCCACACCTCCCTTTCTCCCCTCCCTTGGGCTCTTGTGTGAGCTATTCTGGGAGGAAGGAAATTGCCATCAAAGACCCTCCCTCTTGAGGGACTTCATGCTCAGCCACCTGCACCTCACCAGTGCACGTGGAAGGCTGAGAGAGGCCAGGCATCAGGGATGCAATTCCACACAGACATTTCCACCAAAATGGATTATTTCAGCCTCGTTGGTCACAGATTCTGTAGTTTTCCAGTGATTCATCTTACTATTAATAACGTCAGAGGATTTTAGGCCCTTGAATTAAATAATGATAAATAGGGGCCAGGGTGAGCGCCCGGCTGAGGCAGGGCTGTGTGTCTCAGCGTGCAGCACTGTCAGACCTGATAAATCGGATCCCCGAAATAGTTTATCAACTCCTGAATTGATGTGGTCATTGGTGAGGGGGAGAATTAATGTTATGAAACAGGCCTGCAACCTACAGTTGATGGAAGGTGAGGAAAGCCTTTTCTATAAATGCTGTGTCCCCACAGGAAACAGTTGCAATGAGAAGTGAGTGGGTCACGTGGGAAGTAATGTGCTTCTGTGATCTCAGGGGCTGCACGGGGCTGGAGGACCCAGAGCTTGCAGGAAGGAGTAGGGATAGTCAGGGGCTGCTCATTCATAATCGAAAACAGTGAGGACCCAGGCCACAGGGGAGCAGTGAAGGCCTGTTTGAAGAGGAAGTGGACGCTTTCCAGTTCCACATGGCTGTGTTGAAAAGTTCCTTGTCAAAGAAAGGTGTCCTTAGGGGACCTCATCCTCCCCTGCCCAGGCCAATCTCCATCAGCACAGCCTTGCTGTACAGGAGATGGTCTTAAAACCCCGATTTATCCACTGGTCCATACTACATGTAATAATTATCTACTTAGGTCCTTACAAATGAAACAAAGCCCTTTCTTTTTTTTTTAATTTATTGGGGTGACAATTGTTAGTAAAATTACATAGATTTCAGGTGTACAATTCTGTATTACATCATCTATAAATCCCATTGTGTGTTCACCACCCAGAGCCAGTTCTCCTTCCATCACCATATATTTGATCCCCCTTACCCTCATCTCCCACCCCCCACCCCCCACCCCCCTTACCCTCTGGTAACCACTAAACTATTGTCTGTGTCTATGAGTTTTTGTTTCTCATTTGTTTGTCTTGTTCTTTTGTTGTTTTTGGTTTATATACCACATATCAATGAAATAATATGGTTCTCTGCTTTTTCAGTCTGACTTATTTCGCTTAGCATCATACTCTCAAGATCCATCCATGTTGTCACAAATGTTCCTATATCATCTTTTCTTACCGCTGAATAGTATTCCATTGTGTATATATACCACAACTTCTTTATCCATTCATCTATCGAAGGACATTTTGGTTGTTTTCATGTCTTGGCCACCGTAAACAAAGCTGCAATGAACATTGGAGCACACGTGTCTTTATGGATAAATGTTTTCAGATTTTTTGGGTAGATACCCAGGAGAGGGATTGCTGGGTCATATGGTAATTCTATTTGTTATTTTTTGAGGAATGTCCACACTGCCTTCCATAATGGCTGCACCAGTCTGCATTCCCACCAACAGTGTATGAGGGTTCCTTTTTCTCCACAGCTTCTCCAATACTTGTTACTATTTGTCTTGTTGATGATAGCCATTCTGACTGGGGTGAGGTGCTATCTCAATGTGGTCTTTATTTTCATTTCTCTGATGATTAGTGATGTTGAGCATTTTTTCATATGTCTATTTGCCATTTGTATGTCCTCTTTGGAGAAATGTCTCTTCAGGTCCTCTGCCCATTTTTCAATTGGGTTGTTTGTTTTTCTGTTGTTTAGTTTCATGAGTTCCTTATATATTTTTGATATTAGCCCCTTATCGGAGGCACTTTTTGCAAAAACCTTCTCCCATTCAGTTGATTGCCTCTTTATTTTGTCGATGGTTTCTTTTGCTGTGCAAAAGCTTTTAAGTTTCATATAGTCCGATTCATTTATTTTAGCTTTTACTTCCATTGCCTTTGGAGTCAAATTCATAAAATGCTCTTTGAACCCAAGGTCCATAGATTTAGTACCTATGTTTTCTTCCATGCAGTTTATTGTGTCAGGTCTTATGCTTAAGTCTTTGATCCATTTTGAATTAATTTTGGTACATGGTGACAGATAGCAGTCCAGTTTCATTTTTTTGCATGTAGCTATCCAATTCTCCCAGCACCATTTATTGAAGGGGCTGTCTTTCCTCCATTGTATGTTTTTAGCTTCTTTGTCAAAAATTATCTGTCCATATTTATGTGGTTTTATTTCTGGGTTCTCAATTCTATTTCATTGGTCTATGTGTCTGTTTTTCTGCCAATACCATGCTGTTCTGATTATTGTAGCCCCGTAGTACAAGCTAAAGTCAGGGAGTGTGATACCTCCAGTATTGTTCTTTTTTCTTGAGATTGCTTTGGCTATTTGGGGTCTTTTGTGGTCCCAAACATATCTGATGATTTTTGTTCTATTTCTTTAAAAAATGCCATTGGGATTTTGATGGGGATTGCATTAAATCTATATATTGCTCTGGGTAATATGGCCATTTTAACTATGTTGATTCTTCCAATCCATGAGCACGGAATATCTTTCCATTTCTTTGTGTCTTCTTCAATTTCTTTCAAAAATGTCTTATAGTTTTCAGCATATAGGTCCTTAACATCCTTGGTTAAATTTATTCCTAGGTATTTTATATTCTTTTTGCTGCAATTGCAAAAGGAATTGTTTTCTGTATTTCTTCTTCTGAGATTTCATTGTTAGTATATAGGAAGGCAATGGACTTTTGTGCGTTGATTTTGTAGCCGGCAACTTGACTGTATTCGTTGATTGTTTCTAATAGCTTTTTGGTGGAGTCTTTAGGGTTTTCTATATATGGCATCATGTCATCTGCAAAGAGTGACAATTTAACTTCTTCATTCCCAATTTGGATTCCTTTTATTTCTTTCTCTTGCCTGATTGCTCTGGCAAGGACTTCCAACACTATGTTGAAAAGCAGAGGTGATAGGGTACAGCCCTGTCGTGTTCCTGAACGTAGACCAAGGGCTGCAGTTTTTCACCATGAATTATGAGATTAGCTGAGGGCTTGTCATATATGGCCTTTATTATGTTAAGTTATTTTCCTTCTATACCTATTTTATTAAGTGTTTTAATCATAAATGGATGTTGTATCTTGTCAAATGCTTTTTCTGCATCGATTGATATAATCATATGATTTTTGTCCTTTATTTTGTTTATGTGATGCATCACATTGATGGATTTGAGGATGCTGAACCATCCATGTGCTCCGGGGATGAACCCACTTGGTCGTGATGAATAGTCTTTTTAATGCATTGTTGTATTCGATTTGCTAGAATTTTGTTTAGGATTTTTCCATCCATATTCATCAGAGATATTGGTCTGTAGTTTTCTTTTTTTGTGTTGTCCTTACCAGGTTTTGGTATCAGGGTAATGTTGGCCTCATAAAATGAGATAGGGAGTACTGTCTCTTCTTCAATACTTTGGAAGAGTCTGAGCAGGATTGGTATTAGATCCTCTTTGAAGGTTTGGTAGAATTCACTAGTGAAGCCATCTGGTCCCGGACTTTTGCTTTTGGGAAGGTTTTGGATGACTGATTCAATTTCATTACTGGTGATCAGTCTGTTTAGATTTTCCAGTTCTTCATGGTTCATCCTTGGAAGGCTATATGTTTCTAAGAACTTGTCCATTTCTTCTAGGTTATTGAATTTGGTGGCATATAGTCCTTCATGGTATTCTTGGATGATCCTTTGTATTTCTGTGGTGTCCGTGATAACTTCCCCTTTTTCGTTTCTAATTTTGTTAATTAGTGTCTTCTCTCTTTTTATCTTACTGAGTCTAGCCAAGGGTTTGCCAATTTTGTTAATCTTTTCAAAGAAACAGCTCTTTGCCACATTAATTTTTTCTATTGTGTTTTTGTTCTCTATTTCATTTAGTTCTGCTCTAATTTTTGTTATTTCCTTTCTTCTGCTGACCTTGGGTTTCACTTGTTCTTCTTTTCTAGTTCTTTAAGGTGTAACGTGAGGTTATTTATTTGGGATTTTTCTTGTTTCTTGAGATAAGCCTGTAATAATATAAATTTCCCTTTTAAAACTGCTTTCGCTGCATCCCAAAAATTTGGTAGGATGTATTTTCATGGTCATTTGTTTCTATGTATCTTTTGATCTCTCCTCTAATTTCTTCTTTGACCAAGTCATTCTTTAAAAGTATGTTGTTTAATCTCCATGTATTTGTGTTTTTTCCTGCTTTATTTTTCCAGTTGATATCCAATTTCAAAGCCTTGTGATCAGAGAATATGCTTGGTATGATTTCAATCTTCTTAAATTTGCTGAGGCTGATTGTATGTCCCAATATGTGGTCTATCCTGGAGAATGTTCCATGTACACTAGAAAAGAATGTATAGTCTGATGTTTTAGGATGAAGTGCTCTATATATGTCAATTATGTCCATTTCATCTAATGTGTCATTTAGGGCTGCTATTTCGTTATTTATTTTCTGTTTGGATGATCTATCCATAGCTGTCAATGATGTATTTAAGTCCCCTAGTGTAATTGTGTTTTGCTCAATTTCTCCTTTTAGTTCTGTTAGTAGTTGCTTGGTATATTTCGGTGCTCCCTTGTTGGGGGTATAAATATTGATGACTGTTATGTCTTCTTGTTGTATAGTCCCCTTTACCATTATGAAATGTCCATCTTTGTCTCTTGTTATCTTTTTCACCCTGTAGTCTGTTTCATCTGATATCATTATGGCTACACCTGATTTTCTCTGGGTACCATTTGCTTGGAGTGTCAATTTCCACCCTTTCACTTTGAGTCTATGCTTGTCCTTGTAGCTGACATGTGTCTCTTGGAGACAGCATATGGTTGGGTTTAGTTTTGTGATCCAATCTGCTACTCTGTGTCTTTTTATTGGTGAGTTCAGTCCATTTACATTTAGGGTGATTATTGATATGTGAGGATTTCCTGTCATTCTATCTTTAGTTTTCTGGTAAGGCTGTGTCTCCATTGTTTCTTTGCCTTTTTGTTGTTGTCTATTATTTCTGTGTGGTGGTATTCTATGATGTTTCCCTCTGTGTCTTCTTCTATTACAGTACATATTTCAGTTCTGGATTTTTTTTTTTGAGTGGTTACCCTTAAGTTTATGTAAAAGAAACTTTCATATTTAGAGCATTCCATTTTCTTCAGCACACTTACTTTCTCCATCCCCATATTCCGGTTCAGGCCTTTACTCTCCCCCTTTTTGAGTTTTGGTTGCCACAAATTGTCCCTGTTGATGGTGGTCGAATAGCCACTTTTAGTATTTCTTGTAGTGCAGGTCGTGTATTAGAAAATTCCCTCAGCTTCTGTATGTCTGGAAAGGACTTTATTCCTCCTTCATATCTAAAGGATATATTTGCTGGATATATTATTCTTGGCTCATAATTTCTCTGTTTCAATAGTTTGAATACTTGGTCCACTCCCTCCTGGCTTGTAGAGTTTCTGCTGAAAAATCTGCTGATAATCTAATAGGCTTTCCTTTGTGGGTTACCGTCTTCTTTTCCCTGGCTGCCTTGAGGATTCTTTCTTTGTCGTTGATTTTAGACAGCTTCAATACAATGTGCCTTGGAGAAGGCTTTTTGGGATTGAGGTAATTAGGTGTTCTATTTGCTTCTTGGATTCGAGGATCCAGTTCTGTCCACAAGTTTGGGAAGTTCTCATCGACAATTTGTTTGAATATATTCTCTGTTCCCTTCTCTCTTTCTTCTCCTGGTATGCCCATTATTCTTATATTGCTTTTTTTGATGGAGTCAGAAAGTTCTTGTAGAGTTCTTTCATTTCTTTTAAATCTCAAGTCTCTTTCTTCTTCCATCTGTGTCATTTCCAGGTTTCTATCTTCGATGTTACTGATTCTTTCCTCCATCTGGTCAACTCTACTACCTAAACTGATTATTTCATTCTTAATTTCTTCTATTGAGTTCTTAATCTCCAGAAATTCTATTTGATTCTTTTTCAGAATTTCAATCTCTTTCGTAAAATGCTCATGTTGTTCTTTGATTGCATTTCTGAGTTCATTAAACTGCCTTTCTGTGTTTTCTTGCATCTCGTTGAGTTTTTCAGATCTGCAACCTTGAATTCTTTGTCATTTAAGTCACATATTTCCATATCTTTAAGTTCCTTTTCTGGAGATGTTTCACTTTCTTCCTGAGTTGTCTTGTTGCCTTGGTTATTCGTGGCAATTACTGATTTATCACTTATCTTCCTAGACATCTACAGGAGTGGTTTCTGCAACAGGTTGATAGAAAGAGGTCTTTCTTTTGTTTTCCAGTACTTGTTGGTAGAATGTTTTATTTTCTTCCCGACTGCAGCCTTTTTTTTTTCTCTCACACGGTAGTGTTATGTTTTCTCTGCACTATTCCAGCTTCTCAAACAATGGGGGGATTCCCTGGGAGACGGGCTTCTCCTCTGTTAATAGTTCGTCTAGGTCACAGGGCACAGTGTCCCGGTGGGTATGCGGAGAGCTTTTGATGTTCCAAAGCTCTTCCAGCTCCTGATTCAGAGCCCGTATGTTTCAGCAGTTCTGTTTACTCCTGCAGGGATCCACCCAGATAGGTGGGACCAGGGGTGGGGTGAGTTGTGAGAGGTGGTCCAGAGCAATGGCGGCAACCACCACCACAGCCAGTCCTGCTTCCACAGCTCCCTCCCCTTTACCGGAACTAGTTGGGCTGTGAATCTGTGTCTCCGGTCCACAGTTCCCAGAACAGCAAATATTCTGTTATTTTGATCTGACACGGCTACTGTTCCACTTCTAGCACTGGGCTGGTGGTGGCCCGGCGAGCTCTGGGAGGGTAGGGAGGGGGCGGCTAGTCTCAGTGCCTAAGGCTTCCATTCTCTGCTCAGCAGTGAGGGCTTAAACCACCGTTTTCAGCTATTTTTCCTCAGTCTTTTCTCCAAGGTCTCTGCCATGAGCGTAGGGTTCAGCCATGTTATATGCAGCCCCCTCAGCCCTGTGGGCCATAAGTGGAGCCCTAGCAGTCCGAGTTCCTCCGTCTCCTGCAGCTGCAGTAGTTCCGGGATGCAGCGAGCTCAGAGCACTGAGCTAGGTCTGCATCCTGCGCCCACGCGGCTCCGTCTCCGTCTCCGCACTTCTCCCTTCTCTCCTCTCCCGCTTGCACAATTGGCCCACCTTTAGGTGAATTTAATAGTGGGCTTCTTCATCTTGCCTGTCTGCTGTGCAGGGAGTCCTTTGTGGAGTTATTGTTGTTTGGTTAATTGTAAATTCCAGGGGAGCTTTACAGAGGCTCACCTCATGCTGCCATTTTGATGATGTCTCCTTCTGTCTCGTTTTTCTAAACATTTCTGTAACCAGTGACGTTTTTGGAAATGCTCAGATCAGGAGGCACAGACAGCTTTGGAAATGTGCTCATTTAAAAGCATTGTTTGGGTGGCCAGTTAGCTCAGTTGGTTAGAGCGTGGTGCTGATAACACCAAGGTTGCCGGTTTGATCCCCACACAGGCCACTGTGAGCATCACCCTCCTTTAAAAAAATAAAAAATAAACAAAAACATTGTTAAAATATCATTTCAATTATTAATGGCACTTCCTTAAAATTTAAGATTCTAATTTGTTCAATGTTGGAAAAGGTCAGTCTGTCCCTAATGAGTTCACCATGTACTTAACTAGACCTTTGTTCGTCTTCAGAACATGGCAACAATGAGCTCACTACAATTTATCTTCGTTGCTCACATCCACTTAAGACTTTTACAGATGCTCCATCTTGGGAAGATTAAAGCAGATAAACTAACTAAACCCTTCAAATTTTTATAACTTCTCATATCTGCGTATTATTTTTTTAAAAGTGAAAGGTGTTACATTGTTGTCAAAATGAGTTGGTTTACAGGCAAAGTCAACACCTGGAAGCCCACTAAAGACATGCTTTGCTCACTTAGTGTCTCTTTTTTCAGGCTTTTGTGAAGGCCTGGAGTGAAATAGAAGACAGGACCCCAGCTTCTAAGCAATTTTTACATTGTGCCAGAAATAGACATAAGTAAAATAACTACTATGTTTCCCTGACAATAAGAACTAGCCACACAATCAGCTCTAATGTGTCTTTTGGAGCAAAAATTAATATAAGACCCGGTCTTATTTTACTGTAATATGAGACCGGGTCTAATATAATATGATATATGATATGATATGATATGACACCAGGTCTTATATTAATTTATGCTCCAAAAGATGCATTAGAGCTGATTGTCCGGCTAGGTCTTATTTTCGGGGAAACATAGTAGAAAACGTAGAAATACAACATATAAGTAAATGTTGATCTTTACATCATTCGGCAACAAGACTGGGTACATTTTAGGGTTTCATGGGAGATTTGCTCCTTTAGGCGGGGCCACTGGGGGAATTTTAAGAAAGGATTCAAAATGGTTATGACTTGATTCTTCATTTCTCTTAAGATCATAGCAGAATACTTTTATGATGACCATTAAGCTGGCCCACAGTAAGAGGCACTCACCATGAATAAAGTCATTCCTACCTAGATAGTTACCTGGTATGAGTATAATTTTTCTTTTTCTCAATATAAAGAACCCTGAAGACCAGAATGTCACCAGTGGAGAAGATGGGTGTTTGTGTCCTAAATGACATTTTCTTCATTGTCTAAAAATTAGCTGTTGACTCAATTCCTGTTCCTTGATTTTTAATCTAATATCCCATCATTGGTTTGACTTTTTTTTTCTCAGAAATAATACCTACTATTTATTGATCACATACACTGTTGCAGACAAAATATATGCATTATCATCAATCTTAAAATATTGTTATTATCAATATTTTATAGGAAGGCCCAAAGAGATGAAATGGGTTGCCCAAGGTTATAGGGATGGTAAGTAATGAAGCTGAGTTTAAACTGGATCTGTTTCCCTCCAAAGTAATTGTTTTCCTACAAAATGCATAACTTAGACATTGCAGTTCCTGCCAATAATTTGGTGCCAAACATCAGCAATGAGCCACTTTTGTGAATGTGGTTATTTCCTGTTATAATTAGAATTTTTCAAAGATGTCATCTAAATTTACAGCACACCTGTGCTCATGACATGGAGGAAATATATCAAAATGAGTGGGCTATTGATAAAAAAAAAATCTTGACAGTATATTTATGTGCTAATTTTTAAAAATAAATTATCAGAAACGCTGGGCTTAGGGTCCACAGAAAAAATACTGTCATAAGACAATCAATCTCATGATTTAGGAAATGAATTGGATTTCTTTCCAGTCATCTAGATATTTAAGGTCAATAAGGTGGATTTCATATTGTTTCCTGATCATTAGTAAATCCTGGCTTGTCCTCATAATATGATACTGCTTTGGACTTAAGACCCACTCACCTCCCACTGTGATAAATAACAAAAAGACAATAGTTCTCAAGTACCCAAATTACACGGTTTTTATTTATTTTATTATTTCCAACTAAGAATATACTGAACTGCCTATTGATTATTTTTCCAAAGTTATGATCAGAAATAAAGATTCTAAATAAGAATTCTAAAACCAAGAAATGCAGTCTTTATAAGTTGTCCAATTTTTAAAAGGATGTTATTAGTTATATAGAACTGACACATATTCCTTATAAAAATCTAATATCAGAAAGCACCAAGAAGAAAATAGAAGTTATCAGAAAAATCACCACCCATTCCCGCCACCAAGATAATGAATACTATTATTTTTGATGGACATTCTTCCAGTCAACTCTTCGGACATATATCCACATTTTAGGTACATGGGTAATACCATGTATGTTTTACAACATGCTTTATTTCACACACAATATGCTATGAACATGCAAATATGCACTGGGGAAAAGCTAAAAAAACTCAGGAGAATTCTGCTTTGAGTTAGGTATTTCCTGCGCCTCTGTCTCTGTCTCTCTCTATCTCTATCTCTGTCTCTATCTCTCGCTATCTCTAGTGCTCTCTCTCTCTCTCGCTCTCTCTCGCTCTCGCTCTCGCTCTCGCTCTTGCTCTCTCGCTCTCACTCTCGCTCTTGTTCTCACTCTCCCTGATTAGGATATGACAAGATGGCAGCCATCTACAACCAGGAAGAGTCCTCACCAGAACCTGACCATGGTGGCACCCTTTTCTTGGACTTCTAGCCTCTAGAATCATGAGACATAAATTTGTATTGTTTATATGCCACCCAGTCTGTGGTACTTTGTCTGAAAGCCCAAGCTGACTGAGGCATACTTAGAACAGAGCTTAAAAATACCAAAAACAGCAACAACAGGAAAAGTACTGATGAGGGAAGGCTTTTCCTGGCATCAGAAGGTGACCTGTGGTCCCATGTCCTCTTTTCTACTTGTCCTTAATACAACTGATTGCAAAACTGTCCTCCAACCAGGTGCCAATCCTCAACGCAGAAAATCAAATCAGCATCACTCCAGAGTTTCAATCATTTGATGATTTCAAAACTTACATTTAATTATCTAAAATATGCTATTCATACGTACTAGTAAATCAGTGATATCTGAGAAAACTTTCTCTGAACTCAAGACCATGAGGGAAATTATAACATTGTGGTAGCTATACCTGCAGTAGAATCTTTTATCAGAAAAAAGAAGAAAAAGAAGTGAAATGATATATGTCACTATTCCAATATATGTTTCTATTGATTCTGTCACAAAGGAAGAGAAAAGATAGCATTTTTTAAAGAAAAAGAATCCTAGGTACAGATGAAGTCTACCGAATAATGAATTCTGGTCTGCTCATGTCTTCCCACTTCTCCTAGGCAGTATTAGTTGTGGCTTTTCTCTCTTACTGGAGACTAGCATTGAGGGGGTGACATTAATGCAATCAACATAATTTCATCAGTTTCATTTTTCTCACTTTCAGTACCTGTGGAAAAGCATTGAAAGCATTTTGAAAATTGAGAACTTCTTTGAAATCCTTTTCCAGTTACAAATCAAAAAAGAAGTTTTTCCTTTATAATGCTTCTCCTTGCCTTGTAAATATGCTCTGCAAAGTAGGTGACATTTTCTCCTGTAACAGCCAGCACTGAGTGGGATCTTTGCCAGGGGGAGGGCATATGGTATTCTATATCTAAAATGAAGTCCACTGACCTAGTTAAAATCATCACTTTCCACATTAGGAAAGAGAGGTCGGGGGTCTTACCAAAGCGGTGAAACTCATGCATCCTGGAGTCCCAGCTGGGCTCCAATCCTCCCCAACACTGACCTTGAGGAGCTACTTAGTCATTCTATGCCCAGTTCATCTTACGTAAAGCAGTGGTGATAAAATATTAATACATTAATATTTGAAAGAGCTGAGGCCTGTGTCTGGCATATAGTCAATGTTACATGTATTGGCTTAATAAAACATACAGAGGGTGCCAGAAAAATATATACACATTTTAAGAAGGAAAACTGTATTAAAATTGCAATACTCAATATATACAGATAACAAAAGATGGATACAAGTTACACTTGACGTCTGCAATTACAAGAGGTGCTCGAAGTGGTTACCATCAGTGTCCAGACACTTCTGATGATGGTGAACCACTGCTTGAGCAACGTTGACCAAAGTGTCCACTTGTATACACTTTTTGGCTCCCCTGGTGTATATATATATACACAATCTGATTATGGGCATAATTACTTCTGATGCTGAAAAGGCAGCTGTTCACTGTGGGTTCCTTATTTCACACCCTCATCTCCCACGTGAGTCAACCTCTGGCACCTTCACAGGTCTGCGTGACTTTGATGATCTCAATGCAACGTGGTCAAGAGAAGGGACTCTCTCACTAGATCATGACGGACCACATGGAGAAAAAGTCCATTAAAAGAGTTTCAAGATGAGCAATATGGATGTTTTAATTTTAATGAAATCACAAACTTGAAATAAGTTCTAACTATTGTTTGCTCCATTCCTTCTGATTCCAGTAGTCCGGGGAGGGAGGGGGGGGAGAGAGGGAGAGAGAGAGAGAGAGGACGGCAGAGGGAGAGGGAGAGGGAGAGGGAGAGACAGAGACAGAGACAGAGACAGAGACAGACAGAGGATTATTTCACTGCATTGTAGAAGACTGGAATTAGGAAACAGAAGTTCAAAGAAAATGATTTCAGGAAGGAAAAATGTAGCATTTGCCTAGCCTGAGAATGTTATTGATTAACACATGAAACTAACTGCCTGTTCTTCAAGCAGAAGGATTTCAGGGCAAATACTTATATAGGTTCAAGAGAATTTTAGAATTACTCACAAGTGACAGATCCATATTGGGGCAATAAGAAAGAAGGGCACTCAAGTGACAGCCCCCTGGAGCAACTGTGATGTTAAATGAAACATACCTGACTAATACTGAGGACATTTCAAGAATTCTCATTCCAAGTTCAGTGGTCTCTTGATAAGATGTGGCGTAGTACATTTTCATCCAATTCCACATAAACCAATAAAGACATAAAGAAACTGACTTAGTTTTGATGATTTCTCCATGATATCACATAATATTTTGTTCCAGCACTCAATTGCTTCCTTTTTTCCCCTTTTAAACCTCGGAAGCAAACATACAGACACAAATACATAGACATGTAATTGCTGTGCTGGCAGGAAAATACATACGTGTCTGCAAGAAGTAAAACTAATGCCTCAGGAAATCTTGTGCCAACAGGTCAGAAAAGATTTACGAATATCCTGAGAATTAGGAGAGACCCTATTAACTCGCCATCATTTGTAATTAATATGCATCGATAATCAATATACACTGACTGAGGCTTGTGCTGAGGAATGCAAACAATGAAAGGGGATGAAACCACACAGTACGAGTGGCTTTGTTACTTACATCCATGAACCATCTCAAGGCTTTCTCAGACATTTTGGACCAACCTGAAACTTATTTCTCTCTCTTATACTTAAGCGCCATAAGCAATAGCCCCTGCACTAAGACTAATCCTCTCGAGGTGAAAAAGGATTGCACTAAGTCTGCCAGCAGGCTGAGCATCTTGGTGGAGGTCCCAAATACATGAATTGCGCTAAAAAGGAAAAATGCAATACCAAGTTGGCAAATATCCAGATAACTCGATGCGAATGCTATATATATACGTGGGTAGATATTATCAACACCAGCATTTCAGAGAAACATCTTAAGTACAGCCATTTCCAGAGTAAGAGAACCTTAAGCACTGAAATAATCTTTTTGTAGAGTTCAACAACATGGTACAAGAGATAAATAATTAATTACTAAGGACTTCAAGTTGGTATTTGGAGTCTGTTTTTCAGGGGAGTAGCACATTTCACTGAGTTATGAGCAAACTCCCCAAATAGAAACCACAAAGAAGCAGCAGTAAATTGAAACTTCAGAACAAATCTCCTTTAAGCACTAATAGGGAAATAAACTGTGTAAGAAAATAAACTACAAGATAATTAATTGTTAAGAGTAAAATGGCAGGGGTGGCTGGTTAGCTCAGTTGATTAGAGAGCAGTGCTTTTAACAACAAGGTTGCCGTTCGATCCCCACATGGGCCACTGTGAGTTGCGCCCTCCACAACTAGATTGAAACAACTACTTGACTTGGAACTGATGGGTCCTGGAAAAACACACTGAAATAAATAAAAGTTTTAAAAAACAAAAGAGTGAAATGGCAACACCAACCTATCCCTTCCCTTTGCTGAACATGAGCGCACGTCTCAGTCAAACTTCCAAGGCAAGGCCCTCCCAGGTCCCAGCAGGACAGAAATGCCTTCCCCTCTCAGTCCAACTCAGACACAGACTGGCTGTGACGCGGTGACACAGTGATGACCGACTTATTCCTGGTGAAGAAAGGCTCTCCCAGCAATCTGCTGGAATCAGACACGTGAGGGAGAGGGGTCCTTGGTATGTGTTTTTTCCTCAGTTGCTAAGACGTATGCTACCGATGATAGAACGTTACACAGACAACTATTTCTGTGCTGATTTTGAAGGCAACCTCTTTTTAGTAAATAAATCTCACGTGGCTGCCTCCATGCATCTCACAGACCTAATGTACATATTTGATGATTCTGTGTATGGAAAAGTCACCTACACACACAACTTCCTGGGGATCCAGACCAGAAGTCAGGGCAGTGATCTCCCTGAGAGCAGTGATCTCCCTGAGAGCAGTGATGGGGGCACAGCCAAGGGGAAGGGCTCTGGGGCTGGTAACGCCCTGCCATTTATCTGGCTATGCAGGTACACTGAACTTGTGAGCATTTAGCAAGCTCTGTGCATACAATTTGTGTGCTTTTTATGTATGTGAGTTATACTTAATTTTTAAAATGTGCCTAAATAAGTTCAGAAAAATTTTGGCATCCTCTAAAATTGTGCATCAGCTCATAAGATTAGTAGGTAATGAGTTGAAATTAAAGGTCAAGAGGAATTTCTGTATTACCTAATCACACACTGCCTTGTGGTTTTGCTCCAACAGAACTCTAGGACCCAGATTTCTGGGAGCCACAGAGGACTCTGGGGGGCACTGTGGGACATGCTGTTGGACTGTTCACCCAGTAGGCATTGGCATAACCATTCAAGAAACATCAATGGGAGACCCAAGATGGCAGAGTAGATAAACTCAGTGTCCGCTTCCTTCCATGAACATATAAAATTACAACTAAATTACAGAACAGTCAACCTGGAGAACCATCTGAAGACTAGCCAAACAGAAATGTTATAACTAAGGATAAAAAAAGCCACGTCGAAATGGTAGGAGGGGCAGAGAAATGAAACGGGCTGGTCCCATACCCAGGTGTGGTGGTTGTAAGTCGGGAGGATCCCACCCACAGAGGTTCCCCCCAGAGAAGCAAGGGACCCTTAGCCCCCACACCAGGCTCCCCAGACCGGGTACTGGTGCCCCACAACTCTGGCTATGAAAACTAGTGGGATGGAAGGCTGCAGGAAACCCAGGCATCCTCTTAAACAGCCCATGCACAGACTTATTCGCTTGCAGGCACTCACCTGGGGCTCCAGCGGAGGGGTGAAGAAGGTGATGGAGGCATATAGGGAACAGACTGAGGTGTGTGGCTTTGAGGTGAAGTCTGGAGGACAGTCAGCATTTTCCTTATGAGAAGATCCTCCTCCCAGGCAAACAGCAGGCAGGTGCCATCTTTCCTGTGTTGAGCCCGCCCCCTATGCTTATAGCCAAATCTAAATCTGATTGGCCTGGTGAGTTCTGCAGCTCCACACTGCTGATTCACCGGGACCCAGTCCCATGCAACTCTCCCAGTGACAGAGGTGCTTTCTCCAGGAGCAGCCAGACCCACCTGCACTGCACTCTTTCTTGGAAAACTATCTGAGTCTATGGGCCCCAGGCAGGCAGACAACTCTTCCCATTCTAGTGACTCCTTGAGACCCTGCCTCACCCAATTTGTGTACTGCACAAAGCTTTATCATTGGTTGAACTTTAAGGGAGCTGGCAGGTGGCAGCAGGCCTGGGGGTGTCCTGGCATGTTTGGAGCTACCCCAGGACTGGTACTGGTGGGAGATGTCCTCAGTTTGCAGTTGGCGTCTCCCATGCACCTCCAGGACAGCACAGTCAGCAAACAACTGTGGATCACTTTGTAGCCCCTACCAGGGAGTCCCCAATTGGACACAGGCAGTAGTGTCTTCAGCCTGCACCGGAGCCCCTCCCAAGAGGCTCCAGAACCAACATACTTGGAAGTTGGCATCAGAACACGGCAGAGCACTGCTCAATTAGTCCCACAAGTGGAACACCCAAAGGGCAGCCTCAACAGGCACCAGAACTCACTGGGGTGAATCCCACTCAGCCGGGTAAGCCTCCCACACAGCAGCATGTAAGCTGTGGACGTGGCCAAACCCCACAGCCAATCAGTCTGAGGGTCAATCCTACCCACTGACATGCCAACAACAATCAAGTCTCAACTATAACAGGAGGGCACACACAACCCACACAAGGGATAATCCTGGAACACCTGAAGCAGGTGACCAGGGAGACCATCAGGGCCCCACAGCGCACCTACTACATAAGACCACCCAGCCAAGACTGGAAGACATAGCAGATCTACCTAATACATAGAAACAAACAGAGAAGCAGCAAAAATGAGGAAATAAGGAAATGCATCCCAAATGAAAAAATTAGAGAAAACTCCAGAAAAAGTACTAAACAAAATGGAGGCAAGCAACCTACCAGAGTTCAAAACACTGGTTATAAGGATGCCCAAGGAACTTAGTGAGAACTTCAACAGAGAGATAGCAAGCATAAAGAAGGACACAGAAACCATAAAAAGGAACCAATCAGAAATGAAGAATACAATAACTGAAATGAAGAATTCACTAGAAGGAATCACCAGCAGACTAGATGGAACAGAGGATTGAATCAATGATTTGGAAGACAAGGTAGCAGAAAACACCCAATCAGAACAGCAGAAAGAAAAAAGAATCAAAAAAAAAAAAATGAGGGTATTTTAGGAGACCTCTGGGTCTCTTATGGTCATCAACCATAAGAACATTTACGTTACAGGGGTATCACAAGGAGAATAGACAAAGCAAGGGATTGAGAACCTATTTGAAGAAATAATGACTGAAAACTTCCCTAATCTGATGAAGCAAATAGACATACAAGCCCAGGAAGCGCAGAGAGTCACAAACAGGCCCATACCAGGTCATGTTATAATTAAAATAGCAAAGGTTAAAGACAAGAGAGAACCCTAAAAACAGCAAGAGAAAGGCAACTAGTAACTTATATGGGATCTCCCATAAGATTGTCAGCTGATTTCTCAACAGAAACTTGGCAGGCCAGAAGGGAGTGTCACAAAATAGTCAATGTGATGAAAAGCAAGAACCTACAACCAAGATTACTCTACCCAGCAAAGCTATCATTTAAAATCGAAGGACAAATAGGGAGCTCCTCAGCCAAGAAAAAGCTAAAGGAGTTCATCACCACCAAACCAGTATTACAGGAGGATTTCTTTAAGACAGAAAAAAAAAAAGATCAAAAACATGAATAATAAAATGGCAATAACTACATATCTATCAACAATTACTTTCAATGTGAATGGATTAAATGCTCTGATCAAAAAGAGTGTGGCTGGATGGATAAGAATACTAGACCCTTATATATGCTGCCTAAAAGAGACTAACTTCAGATTGAAAGACACACACAGACTGAAAGTAAAGGGATGGAAAAGTTATTTCATGAAAATGATTTTTAATAAAAAGCTAAGGTAGCAATACTTATACGAGATAAAACAGATTTTAAAGGAAAGGACACAGTAATCCCACTTCTGGGTATTTATCCAAAGAAACCCAAAATGCTACTGAGAGAAGACAGGTGCAGCACTTTTACAATGGCCAAGTTAGGAAGGCAGCCTGGGTGTCCATGGATGGAAGAAAGGATAAAGAGGAGGTGGTACATATGTACAATGGAATATTACTCTGCCAGGGAAGAGAATGGGTTCTTGCCATGAGCGGCTGCATGGATGCACCTGGAAGGTATCGTGCTGAGTGGTGTATGTTAGAGAAAGACAGATGCAATGTGATTGCACATATATGTGGAATCTAAAAACAAAACAAACAAACAAAGAGAAACACACTCAGCTACAGAGAACATTTGGATGACTGCCAGATGGGAGGGGGTTTGGGAGTGTGGGTGAAAAAAGGGAAGGGATTAAGAAGTACAAAATTGTTGTTTCACATTAGCCATGGGGTGTAGGGTATAGCAAAAGGAATATACTCAATAATACTGTAATAAGGGTGCCTGGTACCAGATGGGTACTAGATTTATTGGGGTGATATATGGGAGGGGTACTGGGGGACAGGGTGAAAAAGGTGAAGGGATTAAGAAGTACAAATTAGTAGTTACAAAATAGTTGTGGGAATATAAAGCATAGGGAATATAATCAATAATAATGTGATAGCACGGTACGGTGTCAGATGGTTGCTGGACTTATCATGGTGATCACTTCTTTAGGTATATAGATGTTGAAAACTATGTGTATCCTTGAAACTAATATAATAATGTATGTTAGCTATAATTTAATAAAAATCCTTTTTTTAAATCTTGCTATGAAAAAATAAAATTGACAGCTAAATTTAAAAAAAGAAAGAAACATGAATGGCCCCATGTCCTAAGGAATGCCCGAAGAAACCTCTCATTAACACCAAATCTTCTTAAAGTCTCCTGCTATCAGCTTTAGATTTTCAGAAAATTTGTGTTCTAATATTCGTGTGCTCATTTGGTATTAGTTATTTTTTTTAAATTCTCAGAACTTCTAGGAAAATGAAGGAGTTTATGTTGGGGCTGCATCCTCCCTTAGCACTCTGCCAAATTCCCTATTTATGAAACCATGACTTTAAGGTACCTGGACTCCATACTTCACACAGTATATAGATTCTTCTTCTCTATAGTGTTGTAATATGTATTATGCAATTATATTATATGCTGCTATGTATTATACATTATGTTACACATAACATATATCATAATATATAGTATATTATTATATTATAATAATGTATATCATATGTAGCTATACATATAATATATTAGCTATATATAGTGCTATATATAATGTATGTATATACCAGGGGTGCCAAAAATCTGTATACAAGTGGACACTTTGGTCAGCGTTGCTCACGCAGAAGTTCGCCGTAATCAGAAGCGTCTGGACGCTGATGGTAACCACTTTGAGCACCTCTTGTAATTGCAGAGTCACACGTGAGTTGTGTTCATCTTTTGTTATCGGTATATATTGAGTATTACAATTTTAATACAGTTTTCCTTTCTTAAAACGTGTATACAATTTTTGGCACCCTCTTTATTATGTGTATATATACTATATGTATACACATATTATGTACAGACACACACATACACACGCACACACACACTGAATTTCTACCACTGAGTCTTTTGCGGCATCATATTTTTATTTGCAGCTATACAGCTCTAAGTCCATTAGCTCTCCTCTGTTGAAAAAAATCTAGACATTTCTCATCTATAACTTAAACCAAGTGGTCAAGGGCACAGCAGGTGCAGAGCTCGCTGCTAGGAACAGGTGGTGACAGGTGAACAGGGAGACCAGTGGGAGGAAACGGAAGATACGCACACTTGCCTGCATCGGTCCTGCGGGTGAACCCCATGCACTGAGACAGGAAGAAGGAGAAAGAGAAAAAATGTGCTTGTCTGAGAGCACCTGGGGCGGGTCCACCCTGCAGTGAGAACATCCTGGGCGGGGCCACTGGGGTCAGTACCCACCGGGCCACCTGCACGCATGTGTGGATCAGAGTACTGGCAGCGAGGGAGAAAGCTATTGGGTGATGGCCCAAGAAAAGCGTAGCCTCGTTGGTGCATTAGTTTCGCCTTCTGTTCTCACCCATCCTTCGGTTTGGCCGGTAGGACCAAGAAGAGGCACTCAGTAAATTATTACTGAATTGAATCGAAGCCAATTTCGTCACTTCCCAACTATGTAATGACGTCCCTTAAGCCATATTGGTAACTTTAATATTACTCTTCCTAGTTTCTGTTTGTTTATGCATAAAACCTTTCATAGGGATTAGGGAAAAAATGTTCCTTCTGTCCCCAGGCCAACCACAAAGTCGAGAGCTTCTTTCCTGCCTTTCTCCAAAATCCCTTGTATGTGTCTTTGGGCAGATGACGTAACAAAACAAGCCATTGTACTAGAATTATTTCTTAACGAAGGACCAACTCTTCTCTGGCTTTCTTATGTCTTGCACTGAGATAATGGATGTTCATAAATATGCGTATTTTCCCCTGTCATTTTCCCTTCTCCTCCAAGCTACAGAGCTCACTTTCGAAAGGTTGTTTTCCTCTTGCAGACATATATTTGTGGTTTTTGTCTGATTAGTATCAAACACAGCATATGTGCCTACGCCTACCTCCACACCTGTACACGCTCGCATCTCCGTGCAGGAGGCGTGCAGGGGCACAGCCCACCAAGGAGCGGTCCAGGTGGAGAAGTGCAGACTGGAAGCTCTCATTCTACAGGAGCAGTGATGTGTCACTGGCTTCCAATGCATTCACAAAGGCAGCTTTGGCAGAATACACTGATTACCTTCCTTGTGCAATTGCGAAAAATAAAAATAAAAAATTGCTCAGGCCTTGAAAATGATTATAATGGAGATATAGAAACAAAATAAAATCCTTATAGACCATTGCAACATAATTTTTAAATACTCGATCTTAACGTATTTAGAACTTTGGCTTGATAGTTAAATGCCCATTAAAAGCTCAGTGACTCAGTTTCCCAGTCTTTAATATGGGTGTAATAATAGCAACATCCTGTGGCTGTGTGAGATTAAAAAATGAGTTTATATGTCTTGGGGAATTAGAAGTGTCTGGCATACAGTGAGCTCTTGATAATTTTGCTGTTATTAGTTCCCTCACTGATTTTATGAAAGTGTGAGATCTGTCTGTAAACTGCTTTTTCCCTACTTGTTCATTCCTTTTTTTTTTTACTAAATAAAGGAATGAATGACTGAGTAAATTAATAAAAGAATGAATCTTCTATGTTGGATGAAGCACAGTATTTTCAAAGGGCAGACCTGACTGTCATAACTTCATAGGGTTTTTGTTACAAGTTATTTCTGTATTAGAGGAATTAATCTGTAATTGTTCAAATCTATCCATTCCCTAATGTCACTCCAAGATAGCCCATGGACTTTAAAATATCACATTTCTCAGAAAACTCTGGTATTTAGATAAATCTTAAAAATAATGTTTCATTGAGTAAAGAATTCCATGTGCCCTGAAATATGCTATCTGTACTATTGTTGTTTTTGAAAGACTCTGAAAAGTGTTAAAAGAGAAGAAAATACCACAGTTACTAAGAGATTATTGAATGTTTCTTTTCAAACTAACACACATCTTATTCACAGATTAATTGCATCAAAATAGTATGGGGCATACAAAAAGGCAAAGATACTGGAATGTTTGAGTGATATCTTCATGTTGTTTTTAATTCAAGTTAGTTCTGTTGTGCAGGAAATAACCTGCAAATGATAAAAACCACACATTTACTAATAGTACTTTAGTTTGAGTATGAAATATGAAATTTAATTAACCTGTTGAAGAATAACCATAAGGCCATAAAATTCAATTTTACACACTAGAATTATATGTTCAAATGATTAATTAAAAATTTATTATTAGTGCTAATCTATACGGCCTTGGCTATTCTATAACATTGGATCAACTTGACCAAAATATGTCAGAAATTTAAAAAAAAAAAAAAAAAACTATGCTGAATTACTAATTCAAACTTTAAAATTTGAAAAAAGAAGACCAAAAAAATAACAAAAGAAAAAGAAAAAGCCAGTGCAAGCAGAAAGAAGGTTTAAAAAAAAAAGATTGGCAGCCGGATGGCTCAGTTGGTTAGAGTGCGAGGTGTTAGCAACAAGGTTGCCGGTTCAATTCCCACATGGGATGGTGGGCTGCGCCCCCCGCAACTAAGATTGAAAATGGCAACTGGATTTGGGGCTGGGCTGCACCCTCCACAACTAAGATTGATGGATGGCGACTTGACTTGGAGGTGATGGACCCTGGAGGAACACACTGCTCCCCAATGTCCTCCAGCAAAATTTTTTTTTTTTAAAAAAGAACAGATGTCACTGAAATTTAAACAGGAAAACAATAAAGTCAATAAAACCAGGAGCTAATTATTTAAAAAAAAATTAATAAAATTGATAAAATTCCATCAAGAAAGATAAAAATCTAAACAGAAGACACAAATCATTAATATCAGTAATAAAACGTGGTCACAACATTGTGTAGCCATTAAAGGGATAATATTATTTTTTTAAAAAACTTTACATTCATAAGAGAAAAATACAATAAAACTTTACATTCATAAAGTTGACAGCTTAGAAGTAAGAGACCAATTCTTTGAAAATCACAAACTACCAAAACTCAACCAAGGTGAAATAGACAACCTGAATAGTCTCATAACCATTAAAGAAATTTTAGTTGTAATTACAATACTCCCATCAAACTTCAGGCCCAGATGGCCTCAGTGGAGCCCGTTACCAAATATCTAAGTAAGAATTTATGCCAGCCTGAAACAAGCTCTTCCAGAAATAAAGAGGAGGAAACTTAACAACTCACTTTATAAGGCCAATATCCCCTTGACACCAAAACCAGACAAAGAAAGTACAAAAGACAAAAAAGAAAAAAAAAACAAAAACACCAATTTTTCATCAGCTATTTTCATAATAGCCAAAAACTGAAAACAACCCAAATGTGCTTCAGTGGGTAAATGGTTAAACCAAATGCAGACAGTGAGTACACGGAACATTCTCCAGCAATAAAAAGAATTGAACTGTTGGTACACGCAACGACGTGAATCAATCGTCAGAGGATTATGCTGAGCAAAGAAAAGGCAACTGCAAAGGTTGCGCGTCACCTGACTCCATGTAAGTATAACATCCGTGAAATGAAAACCAGATGTGGAGTTTCCAGAAGCTAAAGGAGGGCGGGGAGCTGGGAGAGGGGATGTGGAGGTGTTTACAAAATAGTGCAAGGGATCCTGGGGTGATGGAATGTCATGTAACTTGAGTGTGGTGGTGGGTACATAAACCTGTGCACATGATATAATTTCATGGAACTAAGTCCACACACACACACACACACACACCTATGTATGAGTATAAATCCCTAGAAGTAAAAATGGGGAGAATGTGAAAGAGATGGATGGATTGCATTGATGCCAGTATACTGGCTGCAATATTAGGTTGTTCAGTGTTTTCATTGATGGAATCTGTGTGAAGGGTATATGGAGTCTCTGTACTATTTATTACATATGCATGCAAATCTGTGGTGAAATATGTATAATTAAAAACAGTTTTTTAAAATATTTTAGATAGATTCAAAGATCTCAGATAGAAGCAAGTTGACAATTATGAGTGGCTGCATTTGATTCCTGGCAGCTGTGCAAATCGTGCTACTGGGGGATATAGTAAGCTGGGATGTTATCTCTCTACTCATGTAATTTCCACTTGGCTACATGACAACTTGGGCTGAGGACACGCTCATGGTTTGTGCAAATGACTGTATTATGTCTCATTAAGGATCATAAATACCAATCAACCTAATCACAAAAGTGCTGTTTCAGTGTTCATATGGCTATTTAATCTGGATGATGGTGACAAAGATGAACAATTTTATTATTTTAATCATTGCATTTAGTGCTATGGAGAAGAGAAATGCATCCCTTATGCTGTTTTTGAATGAATCATAGCTGAAATTTTGCTCCTTAGATTGAGAGAGACAGAGAGAGAAGGGAAGGAAGGAAGGAAGGAAGGAAGGAAGGAAGGAAGGAAGGAAGGAAGGAAGGAAGGAAGGAAGGAAGGAAGGAAACTGAACTAGACAGGTTCCATGACATGGTAGGGAGAAGCTCAGGTTTGTGGTCAAGCTGGCCTGGGTTTGAAGTCTACAAGTTTCTGGCCTTTGAGGAAGGAAGTCTTTACTAACTCCAGTTCTGCCATTAATTGTCTGTGTGAAGTCTGGTGTGTGACTCACGCATCCTTCTCAATCCTCCCTTCTCTTATTTGTGAAATAGGGACACTGACCTTTTTACAGGATTATCATGAGGATTAAATGTGAAACTGGAAAAAAAATACACTTTGTTAATTATACAGTGCTGTAAAAATACAATACATTAAAATAATAAAAAGGAATCTGGACTGTATGTGTGCATAACTATACCTCTTTGGTTAAAACCTCTTTGAGGCTACTGCAGTGACCCAGTAGAATGATAGATTAATTTGGCTGAAATTAGTTTTCTACCTCCTAGCTAGAATAATCATAATAAATATTTAATGTGGCATCTTTACAACTTTTTTTTTTTTTTTAATTCACCTTTATTCCCCTTGGATCTTTACACATTTGTCTCCTCATGTCTCCTGGACAGCTTAACTTTCCTGTCCTCAGACACACCTGAAATAAAGACATGATGCTTTTTTGTACCTTTGGTCCAACTATCATTCTCACCTACATTCACCTGTATTCTCATCGGCGTTAACATTTACAATAGATCTCAGCTTGTCTCTCCTCTGGTTTCCACTCCTTTTCCATCACATCTCTTTCTATTTACCCATTGAAACACCATGAGTAACCTCAGACCCTTGGATACAGCGGTTTTCACACATCACTGTCAAGTTACTTCTGATGACCGCACGTTTCTCTTCAGGACCTGAGGAGCCCCTGGAGGACTGCATGAGTCTATGACAGTGTTTGTCCTCTCCACAGAGAACCCAGATGATTTTATGGTGCCTCACCTCTCAGTAAACACTCAGTCACCACTCATTTGACTGGGTCGACCTTTAGGGAGCACTAACCATCTACAAGTGACAGTGCTAGAGGACCCAGTCAGGATTCTTGCCTTCAAGACTCATACAATCTAAAAGAAAAGACACCATCAACACCAGAAACTCCAAGGAAAGTGCATGTCAGCTCCTTGGTGGTGCAAACACAGTGTGTTCACCTACATCCACCTGAACTTAGAGGGAGTGCATTGCACATTTCTTCTCCAGACCTCTTACAAACAATAGCAAGATACTTTTTGAGCATGAATTACAAACAAGTTAACCTATTTGGATCATTTGGATTTTGAAGAACTCCTGCATTTTTGTTTTATTTTCATTCACCACCATTGCTCCTTACATTCATACTTACATTGTCTTCAGAACTCTGCCAAAATATATATTTCCAGAATACCTTTCATATGAGGTGTGATCAAAAAAGTACAGTGAATGTGTAAATTTAAAAAAAAATTATTACATTAAAAGACACATTTCCATTAATACCCCTCAAAATACTCCCCCACACTTTGAACACATTTATGCCATTATTCTTGCCACTTTCTGAAGCAGTTCTGGAAGTCCTCTTTCATGAGTATCTTTAGTTGCGTTCTTGTGGCTGCCTCGATGTCCTGAATCAATTCAAAACATTTCCCTTTCATGGTTATTTTGACTTTGGGGGAGTCCGAAGTCACATGGTACCAGATCCAGTGAATAAGGTGGAGGAGGACACACCAAAATGTTTTTATATGACAGAAACTGCCATACCAGAAGCGATGTGTGACACGGAGCGTTTCTGTTGTGATCACAAAATACGGTGAATGATGCTGCTGAGTGCCATCTCGTGGAAAGACAGGGATCTTCAATATGGGAAGTGGCTTGTGGAACCTTAGTAACAGTGTGTGACAAGTTTCAACTTTTTCAGTGCAGTCAGTTGGGTGTGAGCTACTGTTGAGAGAAGGTGTTTCAAAGTGTGCCGTAAATCATCCTCCATCATGACAATGCTCCATGTCACACATCGCTTCTGGTATACGGTAATTTCTGTCAAATAAACACATTACGGTGTGTCCTCATCCACCTTATTCACTGGATCTGGCACCATGTGACTTCTGGTTCTTCCCCAAAGTCAAAATGATTCAGGACATCGAGGCAGCCACCGCAATGCAACTAAAGACACACGCGAAAGAGGATTTCCAGAACTGCTTCAAAAAGTGGCAAGAACGATGGGATAAGTATGTTCAAAGCTGGTATTCGGAGGAGGATTAATAGCAATGTGTCTTTTACTATAATATATTTTTTAATTTAAACATTCACCATATTGTTTGATCACACCTTGCATATTCATTTCTTTATTTTGTTTTGTTCTTATTCATAGCAGCCCAGACTAAAGATTTATAGAGTGCTTCTGAGGTGCTTATTTTATCTGTTCATTCTGAGTTCCTTAATTTTCATCACATTTCTAATATGTGGTTAGCTTCTGCTTATGTGAAAATTATTTCAGTTAGCTCATTTTAACTGATTTCCTGCAAGCCAGTTCGTCATGGGATACCATTGCTCTTTAGTCTACTGACTTGCACTTCCTTGGTGTACACTGGGGCTAAAAAGATAATCCTCCCATCTTATCTGAACTCCTTTTCTCCTTTTTTTGGTCCTTTTTTTTTTTTCATAAGCACACCTTTCCACCTTGCAATGCCAAAGGACAGTATATTAGCACACATACTGCTATCTGCAGAACTGTTGTTAAGATCTAAGTTTTCAATCATATCCATTCTTTTTTGTTGTTGTTGTTGTTTTTAATTAAATTTATTGGGGTGACAATTGTTAGTAAAATTACATAGTTTTCAGGTGTACAATTCTGTATTACATCATCTATAAATCCCATTGAGTGTTCATCACCCAGAGTCAGTTCTCCTTCCATCACCATATATTTGATCCCCCTCACCCTCATCTCCCACCCCCCACCCCCTGCTCCCCTTACCCTCTGGCAACCACTAAACTATTGTCTGTGTCTATGAGTTTCTGTTTCTCATTTGTTTGTCTTGTTCTTTTGTTGTTTTTGGTTTATATACCACATATCAGTGAAATCACATGGTTCTCTGCTTTTTCTGTCTGACTTATTTCGCTCAGCATTACTCTCTCAAGATCCATCCATGTTGTCACAAATGTTCCTATATCATCTTTTCTTACTGCCGAGTAGTATTCCATTGTGTATATATACCACAACTTCTTTATCCATTCATCCATTCTTGCTAGTTGTTTTTCACAGTTGAATGATATTGCATATATTGGAGAGCTTCATTCTTATCTTAAGTACTGCTTCCTACCAGAAAGCCTCCCCAGTTCTCCAGGCTGATATTAAAATTCCCTGTGTGCACCCACTTCACCTAAGATATGCCATAATTAAAGAGTTTTTTGTTTATTTGTTCGTTTGTTTTTGTATTATAAAGTGCTTGTTAGTTTACACATCTATCACATCAGCAGACTATCAAGTTTGGTCACTTTGGGTTGTGACATGGTGGTTTCTCTTTTATTCCCACCGCACCACACAGATGCACCACCACCACTCCCGCCCTTTCCCACCCTGCTCTGTGCTCAGGGGAGGGTCTGCATCACTTCTCAGTGGCCTCCAGTTGGACTTAGAATCGGGGGTGGGGACCAGGAAGAGATGGCGGAAGGAAGGGGAACAAGGATGGGGCAGTGTCTCAGTCCGCGGCGGCTGCCATAACCAAACACCACAGACTGGGTGTAAGCAACAGGCATCCATTTCTCACAGGCTGGAGGCTGCATGGCCAGGGTCAAGGCTCCAGCAGACCCAGTGTCCGGTGAGGCCCCACTTCCTGGTTCACTGACATTGTCTTCTCCTGTGACCTCACATGGAGGGAGGGGTGAAGGGGCTCTCTGGAGACTTTTATAAGGATACAATTCCATAATGAGAGTTTCACCCTCATGATGTTCTCATGTCCTCACCGCCCACCTCCTAACTCCATCACACTGGCAGTTAGGTGTCAACATATGCATTTTGGGGACACAAACATTCAGACACTAAATATACTTGTTCATAAAATGACTGACATAGAGTTTGGTCATAACTGCATGGCTCTTATGTAGACGATAGTATTGCTGTCATTTGAAACAGCTGACAATATGGAAAACTGACAGATGCCTATCAGTAGCTGGGACTTCCCGAAGCTTATATACCTGGACAGGCAAGGATACAAACATGTGAAATACTTTAAGAAAAAAAAGGGGTGGGTATTCAATACAATAGCAGTGAAGATGTCACAAGGGAGCATATGCTCAGTCATCAAGTGGCTGAGACAAGCTATGTCTGTGCTAGGACTTCAGGAGCTGATGAGGTCTGCCTCATCCTTAGCAGCATTTGCTAAACACCAGGGTCAATCAGCCAGGCATTAGTTCCTCATCAGAGCTGTATTGTACTCAAATACAGAAGCACAGGAAATGTCATTGTCTAGGAAAAAGTTCAATGATGAATTAGGTAAGTTTAACTCCCATTTTAGGCTTGTTAACCCTAACAATAGACTCAAAGAAGTGAAGAAATTACTAATATTACCTGTTTCTATGTGAATTGGGGATCTCTATCTAAGACCTTTCTGTTCAATCTGGTCACTGGAATAAAGCAGAGAAAGAAATCAGAGTCATTTTTCTACTTCAATCAATTTTTAGCATAATTTTTAAAGATGAATTTCAGAGTCTCTTGACTGGTGAGAGGAGTGATGGGCATGGTTGTTGGCACGGACACGAGGTTGTTGCCACAAGTTAGCTTGTTCAAACCACACTTGATATCTTTGATCATTAGCTTGTCATTAGCTTCTGTAGCTGCCTCTGTCCAGCCTCGAATATATACTAACATATCTCGCAGCCATTTATATGCCAGAAGCTCCACTACACTGAGCATTCTATCTTTCCCATAAGTTAGCCTGTGGATTTCTGCCTCCTTCTCTTTGTCATCCCTGCCACTGCCCCCGCCCCCTGCACTGACACATGCACAGGCACCCGACACCCATCCTTCTCCATGTTCCAGTCCACAGTGACTTCAAACTGAGGAAACAGCCTGACATTAACTGGGGACAACTGTGGCATTGCCCAACATTTCTAAGTCATGTATGACCTGTGGTCAATTTAAAAAAAAAAATGTCTTTGTATTTTTCCAGTTACCATCATCATCCCAAGTTTGTTGGAGGCCAGGCACGAGGGTGCACAAGCTATTGAGGACTGAGAATATTGACATGAATGATAAGGAAAACAAGAGAAGATTAAGTGCTAAGAGATCAGCACACACCATGATTCCAATGGGTCTTGAGGAAAGAGACAATGCTGTGCGTTCCTTCTATAGCAAATCTGACAGAGAGCAGCCCCAAAGTAAGAGTGTGCTGCAGGCAGACTTAAAGGAAGGGGTGATGGTGAAGAAACGTGTGATGTCTGAAGGCAGAGTGGAAAGTAGCAAAATGCCCACACACTAGTCGCGATTTAGCTTCCAGATATGGCACACCCAAGGCAGTGAAGGGGCCGGGATGACGGACTGGAAACTGCACACACGTTGCATCAGAGCCAGGAGGCTGACGGGGAAGGACTGGCTGGAGAAGGGGCCAGAGGTCAAAATTCCAGGTCCTAAGACAACATGAGGGAGACAGCACTGACTTCCACCCTTCTGGAAAGTCCCCACCTGCCCTTTCCTGAGGCCCAGCCATTGTCCCCTGTCATCTCACATTTCCTGCTTGCTCCCCACTGATCCCTTTCTTTACAAAGCCCCTGTGTCACCCACTCTGTCACTTGTTCAGGGGCTGGCATCCCACAGTGCTTGCCCACCACCGTGCCGGCAAGATGGCGGGAAAACATTTGTTTGATGACTAAATCTTTTATGTCCTATTAAACTCCCGTTTGCATTTTTTAGCAATTCTTCTTTGTAATTCAATGTATTGATCAAAAAAGTGGTTTCTGTCTGTGGGGAGAAATGGAGCTACATGTCTTGCTTTTGTTTGTTTTTTGTTTCTTAATGTTTTGTACTTTTGCATAATTCATGCACCCAGAGGCTCCCCATGACGGCCACATTTTTATAAATCCCCCAAATAAATAAGTAATAGCCTACTTACAAAAGCAACTTTGGTTTACCTAGGACTTTGGCTGCTGGTGTCTGACAAGTCATATCCAACAATGCAAGCTAAGGACAGGCCATGGCCCTGTCACCTGGCATGTCCTGAACATTAAAAAACATAAAATAAAATAAAATGACAGCCGTCCACCTGTTCAGATATCCTCCTTTGTTTTACTCAGAAATCTAGCTCACTCATCAATTCTGGACAACACACAGATAATTGAATGACCTTATGAAGGCTCTTTCATTAAGGAAAAATAAAGGCATTTTGGTTAAAGAGCACTTTTTTATATATATATGTTGGCCCTAAGACCCATGAGGCTAATAGTTACTCCAAAGAGATTAGAAAGGGTTGATTTGTTTTGGCAAACTGAGATGGAAAAGGGAGATAATTTTCCTTATTATGCTTGTCCCGAGTTTCTGTTACTGAGGAAAGGAGGGCAGGATTTCAATCGATGCAATCTGCACTAATCCAACTATTTGGGAAACTGCTCAAGTCCCTGTTAACTGAGACTCACCCAACAGTGTCCTGCCAACCTCTACCAAGCCGTCACCCTCCAGTGCGGTGTCTCCCCCTGAAAGACACTGAGTGGGGCTCTGGCTGTTACATGATGTGACTTGCAACGCAATAAAGCATTTAAAGTGATTCAGACAATTGAGATATTTCCCTTCTTTACAATTTGTCTCGTGTCCTCTAATTGCAAGGGCAAGTCTCCATGACAACTTGCCGGGCAGGCAGAGTTGTGTGGCCAGTTCTGCGGTTTTGCCTCTCCTTGGAGCTCTCAGGAAGGCAGCAGGCTTCTGGATTTTTCCGTTCCTGTCCTCCTGGATGCTGCACTGTATAAAGCACATTTGATGCACACTCCCTTCACTCTCTCCTTTGTGGTGAAATGCATTAAACTTTCCCTTAGTTTCACTTTGGCTTAAGATCAATATTTCGACTAAATTCATATCTTTGATATATAGCATTTCACTAGGAGAGTATAAGAAGCCATATATTATTTTGCTCTTAAGAAAAATGGGAATCTGATCTGGAGATTACCTGCTAAGCGGTTGTGAGGATTTATTTGAATTCCCCTAAGAACCTGTTAGTGTATAATTTGTTGTACAGGATTTATGACCCTCCCTGGAGAGCTCACTCACCACCAGAACATTTCCCGGTGTGTCAGAGATGTGCCACTGTGCCCGTGACTTTGGCGCACCCATGAGGGGGTTGTCCTGGCACTTCTCATAAAAATTGGGCCACTCACATGGACCTGTCTCAGAGCCATTTAGGTGGAGGACAGTGTGGCACAGCCCTTGCAATGGAGCCCATTCTCTCATTCAAATTCATCACATGGTAAAATACAACCCACGTTGGTCCTCGTATGCTTTGCTCTCTCAAATCTCTAAAATGGGTAGTCATACCATGCTGTACACCTCAAACTAATACAATATTGAATGTCAACTGTAATTTAAAATTTTTTAACATAAACTGAAATGAAAAAAAAATAGTGTCTTAAAAAATAAAATAAATAAAACATATTCATCACAGTCAAACGTTGGTTTTCACTCTGGGTTTTACTGATCTTAGAAACATTACAAGTGATCAGACTATAGGGAAGTGACCGTGACGGGTGGACAGGGAACATGTGACCCCGCGGAGGGCTCTTTTCAGAGTGAAGAACAGGTGCAAGACAGCAGGCAGAGGCAGGTGGCACAGTTTTTGCTGCTTTTACTGTTTTTTCAGTCAGATCTACACTTAAAGTGCAACTAAATCCTGTACTGGCCACAGAGTGAGGGTGGCCATATAATTCCCCCGCTCTCCACACTGAATGCTTTGGGAGTGAGCGGGGTAAGCATTCATAGTTCTGCTGACAAAGCATCAGTCAAGACTGTCCCAAGTAAACTGGGACATATGACACCCCATAGACATCTCGCTTCAGATTGTCAGTTAAAGGATTACGTAGGCAATGCCGTCGGCTGCCCAAATCCCCACTCTCGTAACCTGCAGGGAGCTGCGTCCAGGGCCAGGGAGGGAGCTGGGGGGGCAGGGACGGGACTCCTGGAATGATGCAGCCCGGTGTGTGTTCCAGCTCTTGCCCTCGCATGGTGGTCCCCAGTCTGCACGTTAGTTACACCGAGTCTGAGCACGAGTTCATATTTCAGAGACCCTAACTGTTGCTTATTTCTCAAAAATGTGGTGGATCTTACTACCCAACACATAGAAAGTGGTGAGTCTCTTATCAGACTGGGGAAATACCATCAACTTCAGGTGAGATAAAGAAAAAGTTGAATGAAAATATTTATATTCAAAAATTAAGAAAGGAATCACTGGGGCCTGTGCATGGAGCACTGTTTGCGGGTCTTGGGTTTGCCAGGGAAATTAAGGAACAACTGGACTTGTTTATAGCAGTCCAGTTGTTCCTTAAGTTGTTCCTTAAAAGGGCCTTGCCATTGGAAGAGGAAGGACGGTTGGGACAGTGGGGAGCAGGGGGCCGAGCTGTGCTCACAGGCTCATTTGTTGCAAAGCGTTTAGTCTCTGCCATCCTACCAGCACTGAGATAAGGATTAGGAAGCCAGAGGGAAAATGGAAAATAAGGAGATTTTAATAACACATCTGACGGACAAGAAAGATAATATGACCTCAACTCTGAGCCTTGTAGAAAAGTATCAGATGCCCTTCTCTGAAAGATGGATACTGTGTGTGGTGACCCCCGGCCCCACATATGGCAAACATCGTTTTGTCCCGATTGAATTCAGGTTCACAGAGCTTCCTGGGCCACTGGCCTAGAAGGAGTATCGTGTTCAAAAGGCTAAAATCAGGCGTTTCTGTGACCTCCCTTCCTCCCCAGGTGCCACCAACTTTGACTTTGAATCAAATATGATAAGAAGAGTCTGAGATGAACAGCTACTAGTAAATTTCTGGAAGCACCAGCTACGGACTTAGTGATACTTAAAACCCAACCCTGTGCATCCATGGGGTGAGCCGCCCCCGAACAGGGGTCACCTGTGGTGAAGACTGTCTCATTGCCTTCAAAATAGAAACTAGACTGGATTAAACTCTGATTTCTAGAAACTTGGGGAATTCTCTGAAGAGTTAACATGGGGCTAGAAATGAATTTGTGAGCAGTTACCCAGCTTGTGGCCACGAGCAGCCGCCACACTTAGAGCTCACCGGCACCAAGGACACTGTTAGTGAATTGTTAGAATTGCTACCTGGGGTGCTGATTCCAGGCCCGAGAGAAGGTGACCCGATTCCACGCAGCCACACCGTTGGACTGCATCGCTCACTTTCTGAGACGCCCTGTGCAGTCAGGCCTTACAAGGATGTGCAGACGTCTCCCAGCCCACGTGAGGGCCCATGGAAGGAAATAGCAGGACCTGGGGCCAGCAGGCTTTAGGGGCACCACTACATGTGAGCACAGGGCTGGGCCCTCGAGACATGGATGGAGTCACAGCCTCAAGGACATTGCAGGTCCAATACCAGTGATCTGGGGAAGGAGGGATGACAGGGAAAGCACAGAGGTTTTCAGGGCAGTGGTACTGCTCTGAGTGACACTAGAATGGTGGGTACGTGTCATTACACATTTGTCCACACCCACAGAATGGACACCACCAAGAGTGTCCCTAATGTCAGTTGTGGACTCTGTGTATTGGTGACGTGTCAATGCAGGTTCATCAGTTGTAGCAAATGTACCATCTGGTGGGAACATTCACAGAGGGGGAGGATATGTGTGCGCACAGGGGGCATATGGGAAATCTCTGTACTTTCCCCTCAATTTTGCTGTGAATCTAAAACTGCTCTGAAAAAAAAGAAATTCAGCCCATTAAAATAAATGAGAAAATGAAATCAGTGGCCTGATTTGTTTTTAAAATCACAGATAGTACAATAACAGATGACAAGAGAGGAAGAAAACAAAGTTCCGTTTCATTTCCTAAATTTACCATATCACTTCCCATATATAAAGTAACAATACACCAGTGTAACTTGTTACCGTGTTTCCCCGAAAATAAGACCTAGCCAGACAATCAGCTCTAATGCGTCTTTTGGAGCAAAAATTATTATAAGACCCAGTTTTATTTTACTATAATATATAATATATATTATAATACCTGACCTTATATTAATTTTTGCTCCAGAAGATGTATTAGAGCTGATTTATTTTCGGGGAAAAATGGTATTTGCTTTAATAAAGCCAGTATTTACAATAAGTTCCTCCAGCTCTTGGCTTAAATGGTCTCCATGGGTTAGTTTCTTTATTCCCTCAAAAGAAATAGGGAGTGAGCGAGGTATTATTTTATCCCTATTTTCAGAAGAGGAAACAGACCATGAGAGATTTAGGAACATGTCTAGTGTCAGCCAGGAAGTAGCAAAGTGGCAGATGCAAGGTTCAGACCCAGAGATCACAGCAGCCCGGACTCTGTGAAGAGGTCAGTGGGATGGTTCTGCTCCTTGCACTTACAGTTGTTGTGTTATAAACTAAGATCTAGCCATAAGAACAAGACACAAACAGGCTGATGACAGTGTCACTGAATCAAGCATGGGACACCAAAAACGTATTAAGATTCAAAGGTTGTTATTACTAGAGGGGAGGTGATGAATGAGTTACTTCACCATTTACTCGTGTGAAAAGAAGCAGTCTTATTTAATTCAGAGAGATTTATTTGGAAAAATTGAATCTGTGTAACTTACTTTGAGAAATATATGCAGATACCCAGGATACACTTAAAAGTAGTAGCCAAGGGAAGCAGAGCTCAGAGACCCTCCCCCACCCCAGATGGATGGCAGGTCTTGAAGGAGAACGAAGGCACCAGAAAGTGGGAAGGTCATGTGTACACACACGTACACACACACACACACACACACACACACACACACACACGGGCGATATTCCAGAACTTGAATAATAGCTGAGAATGGAAATGGAGGGAGCTCACTTTTTCCTGAGTAAAATGAACACAGAGACATTCAGGAAGTACTTAGATGTCAAGAATTTAAAGAAATGGTTTTATAAACATCAAAATGGAAAAGGACTTCTCCAAGGGCCTGGAATAATGTTTATAATAATATATATGACGGGAAAGCGATCCCCGAGAGCTGAGATTACCAGCAAGCCTGCGCTTGCCCCCATGCCCACCGAGGGGCAGCTGCCTTCACCCAGCTCTCAGACTCTGGGCTGAGTAAATACGGGACTTCATTTGCTCCTCATGACAAGTAAGGACAAGGAGGATGAATGAAGATCCCACACCCAGGAACAGACAGGAAATGAGTCCGAGCAAAGAAATGCATTGTGAAACTTCTCTTTAAGGTAAAACAATGTAGTCTGGTTTTCAAAGCTGTGGTTTGTAACTGAAGTTGAGTAGCTTGGGGCTCTGAACAGAACTGTAGACAAATGACAGGTGGGTTGCATGCGGCCCCTAGGTGTTCCAGCGGACCCCGGGCTGAGGGTAGGACACCAGACCAGGTGGCCACTTAGGGCCTTACTTGTAATTTTATAGTTTTGTGATTATGTCAACTAAGATAAGCCTTTGCCAGGAGAACAGAGCCCAGGGAGGACATGTGATGTCTCATCTCCACCACAGTCCTGGAAAAATGCAAGGAGGACAAATCAGACACCGTCCTGTGTGCACGTGTGTGCACGTGTGTGTGTGTGTGTTCCCGAACTGTTCTTACACAGGAAGAAAGTAAATGACCTTCGAGAGCAGAGAAATCTTGACTATGTTTCCGAGGCTGAAAGCAATTATATTCTGAAACCAAGTGTTGTTCACATCTTAGTTTCATCTCACCACTCCTCCTTCCCATAATGCCTTCTCTGTAAGCAGCTTTGCAAAATGTACAGAACTATTTTAAGTGTGATAACAAACACAGCAACAACTCCTTTTAATAATGTGAAGTCTTCAGCATTGAAAATTAATGCTCATCATTTTGTTAACATCACAGCTGTCCATTGGCCCTGGGCTTCTGGTGCAAGGGCACCACTAACAGAACGGGGTTTTAGACCTGGCTGCCCACTAACCAGGAAGTGGAATTTGACCATTCACGACATCTGCGTGGCCTCTCCAGTCCCAGTTATCAAGAAGGAATAGTTAGAACTATCTTGATGGCATTGTTGCAAAGAATGCACAGGGCATCTCGTCGACACTTAGTGAACACTCAACAGAACTTAACCATGAACAAGCTATTAGTGTGTTCTTGCTGCTGTAATGAAACACCGCAGCCTGGATGGCTGAAACAACACTCATTTATTGTCACATCCTGGAGGCGGGACGTCCAGGATCCAGGTGTCACAGCGCTGGTTCCTGCTGAGGCCTCTCTCCCTGACGTGCAGACGGCCATCTTCCCTGTGTCCTCATGTGGCCATCCCTCTGTGTGTCTGTGTCCTCATCTCTTCCTCTCATAGGACACCAGTCGGATTGCATTAGGGCCCACCCTGCTGGCCTCATTTTGTATTAATCCCCTCTGTAAAGGCCCCAGCTCCAAACACAGCCACACTCTGTGGCCCTGGGAGTCAGACCTTCAGCACACGAATTTCGGGAGGGGGCGAGGGGGACACAATTCAGCCCATAGCACTAATTCAAACAGCAACACTCACACACCACGCATGTGCAGGGCCGATGGGTGGTTGAATTTACTCCTTGAGAGAAGGGTTGCATTTTCAGTAGAAATAAAATGTGTTAAGGTAATGCTGATCCTTGAATGGAGGAATAAAGCCAGAAGAAAGGATCGCATACACCCCCTCACACTTTTAAACTTCCAGGATGTGAAGTTAGACATGGAGCAGAGGACAGCCTGGGCCTGAGCTGCATAAGCACCGTGCAAGGTGTGAGCGGGCCATGCCGGGGATAGCAAACAGGAGGCGGAAGGAGCATGTGGCACAGACTGAGGGGACCATCCTGGGAGGAGAGGCTGCTATGATGCTTACAAAGAAGTTGCCCGCTCAACTCCTGCACCGTGTTTCCTCTCTCGGAGACATGAAGGCCAGCAAAGCGACAACGCACGTTCCTGATACCCCCCACCCCCAAAAGCCACAAATCCTCTCCCCTGATGGGTATGGGGACAGAGTGTTTCTCCAGACCTCTTCCCATCAGCAGTGCAGCTGAGACCACAGGAAAGGGAAGTGAGATGGAACAGAGAGTCAGTCCCAATAATAACAGTCCAACTACCCACTTTTCATCCAAAATAACACTCTCCCTTCCAGAAGCTTCTGCAACTCGATGGCCCAGCCAACGGACATCAGAAAATGAGACAACAAAATGTCAGTTAAAGTATGCTCTGTTCTATGGAATTTCCATTAAGGGTTCCCAGCCTTAAACTCTGGGAGGACCCCAATGGTGGATTTGATAAAGGAAATTAAACCATTTGTGGATTATTGATTTCCAAGCCAATTTTCAAGTTTATAGTGACAATAATGCTCTTTTGTTAGGTGTGGAAAGAGACAGCCTTGGCTGAATACTTCCCATCAAAGTAAATATTGAATATTGGCAGGCATTTAAAAATTTTTGTGGGGGTGACGTCATAGGAATGGCAGCAGCAGGGCACACTTTTTGAGTTCTCCTCCGGATCTTATCACAAATGGGACATCTATAAACCATCAAAGGACTCTCTGCTCATCACGCAGAACAGCTAAGAGATTCATGCAAGGATTACTTGAAAGGCCCAGCTTAAGAGGCACAAGATTCAACACACCCAGAGGCCAACTCCAGACCAAACCAGAGTACTACCGGGTTTGACCTACAAGGGACACACCCAGAGGGAATTCTCTACAGGCACAAGAGCCCATAGAGGCCAAACCACATTTAAGTGGTCAACCCTCACGGAGCAGAACACCCTGCAGTGGGCAGAGCCAAGTCACAACTAGTCAGCCTAGGAGTTAACCCCACCTGCTCACAAGCGAAAAGCAATTGAAGATCTTCTTTAACAGGACAATATACACAACACAAGAGGCACCTTTGGAGCACACGCAGGGGAGAAGAACGAAGTAATGCAAGTCAAATAGAAGGACACATACTACATAAGATAACCCAGCAAGAACTAAGAACTCTAAGGGATCTACCTAACACATCAAAGCAAACACAGAGTCAGCCAGAATGGAGAAACAAAGAAACATGTCCCAAATAAAAGAAGAGAAGAAACCTCCAGAAATGGAACCAAATGAAACAGAGGTAACCAACCTATCAGAGACAGAGTTCAGAACACTGATGATAAGAATGTTTAAGGAGCTTAGAGACGACATCAAGAAGGATGTAGAAATCATAACGAACAACCAGTTAGAACTAAAGAACACAATTACCGAAATAAAGAACTCACTTGAAGGAATTAACAGCAGGTTAGATGAAGCAGAGGATCGAATCAGCGACTTAGAAGACAAGTTAGCAGAGATCACCCAAACAGAACAACAGAAAGAAAAAAGAATAAAAAAACAATGAAGATGGTGTAAGAGACCTCTGGGATAACATCAAGTGCAACAACATGCACATCATAGGAATACCAGAAGGTAAAGGGAGGAAGCAAGGGATTGAGAACATATTTGAAGTAATAATGTCTGAAAACTTGCCTAACTTGATGAAGGAAACCAACATACAAGCCCAGGAAGTGCAGAGAGTTCCAACCAGGATAAACTCAAACAGGTCCACACCAAGACACATTATAGTTAAAATGGCAAAGGTTAAAGACAAAGAGAGAATCCTAAAAGCAGCAAGAGAAAGACAGAGGGTTACATACAAGGGAACTCCCATAAGACAATCAAATGACTTTTCTACAGAAACACTGAAGGCCAGGAGGGAGTGGCAGGAGATACTCAAAGTGATGGAAAACAAAGGCCTACAACCTAGATTGCTTTATCCAGCAAGGCTATCATTTAAAGTTGATGGAGAGATAAAGAGCTTCCCAGAAAAGAATAAGCTAAAGGAATTTATTACCACCAAGCCAGCATTGCAAGAAATACTAAAAGGACTTCTATAAATAGAAGAAAGATGAAAACAATCTAGCTACAAATTTAAAAATGGCAATAACTATGTGCCTACGAATAATCACTTTAAATGTAAAAGGATTAAATGCTCTAATCCAGAGACATAGGGTAGCTGAGTGGATAAGAAAGCAAGACCCTTGTATATGCTGTATACAAGAGACTCACCTCAGATCAAAAGACACACACAGGCTGAAAGTGAAGGGTTGGAGTAAGATATTTCATGCAAATGAAAATGAGAAAAAAGCTGGAGTTGCAATACTTATATCTGACAAAATAGACTTTAAAATGAAGAACATATTAAAAGACAAAGATGGGCATTATATAATAATAAAGGGATCGATCCGACAAGAGGACATAACCCTAGTAAACATCTATGTACCCAACATAGGAGCACCTAAATATATAAAACAGATATTGACTGACATAAAGACAGAGATCAACAGTAACACTATCATAATAGGGGACTTCAACACACCTCTGACAACAAGGGACAGGTCTTCCAGACAGAAAATCAATATGGAAACAACAGCCTTAAATGACACATTGGACCACTTGGATTTAATCAATATTTTCAGAGCATTTCACCCCAAAGCTACAGAATACACGTTCTTCTCAAGCGCACATGGAACATTTTCCAAGATAGACCATATGTTAGGCCACAAAACAAGTCTTGATAAATTTAAGAAAATTGAAATCATACCAATTGTCTTCTCTGACCACAGTGCTATGAAATTAGAAATGAACTACAGGAGAAAAACTGGAAGACACACCAATTCATGGAGGCTGAATGACATGTTACTAAATAATGAATGGGTCAACCAGGAGATCAAGGAAAAAATCAAAAGATATCTTGAGACAAACGAAAATGAAAACACGATGACCCAAAATCTATGGAATGCCGCAAAAGCAGTCCAAAGAGAGAAATTTATAGCATTGCAGGCCTACCTAAAGAAACAAGAAACATCACTAATCAACAGTATATCTTCACACTTAAGGGATCTGGAAAAAGAACAGCAAAATAAGCCCAAAGGGAGTACAAGGAAGGAGATAATAAAGATCAGAGCGGAAATAAATGAAATAGAAACCAGAAAAACAATACAAAAGATCAATGAATCCAAGACTTGGTTCTTAGAGAAGATAAACAAAACTGACAAACCTTTGGCCAGACTCATTAAAAAAAAGAGAGAGAGGACCCAAATTAATAAAATCAGAAATGAAAGAGAAGTGACAACAGACACCGCAGAAATACAAAAAAGTTTAAGAAATTACTTTGAGCAACTATTTGCCAACAAATTTGATAATCTGGAAGAAATGGACAACTTTCTAGAGGCATACAACCTTCCCAGGCTAACTCAAGAAGAAACAGAAAACCTGAATAGACTGATTACCACCAGGGAAATTGAATCAGTAATCAACAATCTCCTAACAAACAAAAGCTCTGGACCAGATGGCTTTACAGGTGAATTTTACAAATGTTCAAAAAAGAATTATCACGTATTCTCCTCAAGCTCTTCCAAAAAATCCAGAAGGAGGAAAGACTCCCAAACACTTTTGACGAAGCCACTATCACCCTGAATCCAAAATCAGACAAAGACACCACAAGAAAAGAAAACTACAGGCCGATATCTCTAATGAATATAGATGCAAAAACCTTCAACAAAATATTAGCAAATAGAATTCAGCAATACGTTAAAAAGATCATACACCATGATCAAGTGGGATTCATCCCTGGTATGCAAGGGTGGTTCAACATCCGCAAATCAATTAATGTGATACACCACATTAACAAAATAAAAAATAAACATCACATGATCATATCAATAGATGCAGAAAAAGCATTTGATAAAATCCAGCAGCCATTTATGATAAAAACCCTTAAGAAAGTGGGAATAGAGGGATCATATCTCAACATAATAAAGACCATATATGATAAACCCACAGCTAACATCATACTCAATGGGGAAAAGCTAAAACCATTCCCCTTAAGATCAGGAACGAGGCAAGGTTGCCCACTTTCTCCACTTCTATTCAACGTAGTGCTGGAAGTTCTAGCCACAGCAATCAGACAAGAAAAAGAAATAAAAGGCATCCAGATCGGTAAGGAGGAAGTAAAATTGCCATTATATGCAGATGACGTGATACTATATATAGAGAACCCTAAAGACTCCACCAAGAAACTATTAGAGCTGATAGATGAATTTAGTAAAGTAGCAGGGTACAAAATTAATATTCAGAAATCAGTTGCATTTGTATATACCAATAATAAAACATCAGAAGGAGAAATTTTAAAAAAAAAATACCATTTACAATTGCTCCAAAGACTACAAAATACCTGGGAATAAATTTAACCAAAGAAGTAAAAGATCTGTACTCAGAAAATTATAAGACACTGAAGAAAGAAATGAAAGAAGATACAAATAGATGGAAACACATACCATGTTCATGGATAGGAAGAATTAATATAGTTAAAATGTCCGTACTGCCTAAGGCAATATACATATTCAACGCAATTTCTATCAAAGTACCAATGACGTTTTTCACAGAAATAGAACATATCCTAAAATTTATGTGGGACCATAAAAGACCCCAGATAGCCTCAGCAATCTTGAGAAATAAGAACAAAGTGGAAGGTATAACAATACCTGACATCAAATTATACTACAAGGCTACAGTAATCAAAACATGGTAATCAAAACATGGTAATGGTATAAAAACAGACACATAGATCAATGGAACAGAATAGAGAGCCCAGAAATAAATCCATGCCTATATGACCATTTAATCTACATCAATGGAAGCAAGAATGTACGGTGGGGTAAAGACAGTCTATTCAATAAATGGTTCTGGGAAACCTGGACAGACACATGCAAAAAAATGAAGCTGGACAACCTCCTTACACCATATACAAAAATAAATTCAAAATGGCTTAAAGACTTAAATGTAAGATCTGAAACCATAAAATTCCTAGAAGAAAATATTGGAAGAAACTTCACAGACATTACCCGGAGTAGGATTTTTACTGATATATCCCCTCGCGCGAGGAAAGTAAGAGAAAAAATAATCATGTGGGATTACATCAAATTAAAAAGTTTTTTCACAGCAAAGGAAACCATCAATAAAACAAAAAGGGATCCTACTGAATGGGATAAGACATTTGCCAATGATATATCTAATAAGGGGTTAATATCACAGATTTATAAAAAACTCACTCAACTCAACTCCAAAAAAACAAACAACCCAATTAAAAAATGGGCAGAGAACATGAAGAGACATTTTTCTAAAAAGGACATACAGATGGCAAACAGACATATGAAGAAATGCTCAACGTCACTAACCATCAGAGAAATGCAAATAAAAACCACAATGAGATACCACCTCACCCCAGTCAAAATGGCTATCATCAATAAATCAACAAACAACAAGTGCTGGCGAGATGTGGAGAAAAGGGAACGCTTCTGCACTGTTGGTGGGAATGCAGATTGGTGCAGCCACTATGGAAAACAGTATGGAGGTATCTCAAAAATCTGACAATGAAACTACCTATGATCCACCAATTCCACTCCTAGGTATCTATCCGGAGAAATCCAAAACTCTAATTCAAACATCTTTATGCACTCCTATGTTTATTGCAGCACTATACACAATAGCCAAGACATGGAAACAACCGAAATGCCCATCGGTAGATGACTGGATTAAGAAACTGTGGTACATTTATACAATGGAGTATTACGCAGCCATAAAAAAGAAAGAAATCTTACCATTTGCAACAACATGGATGGACCTAGAGAACATTATGTTAAGTGAAACAAGTCAGACAGAGAAAGACAAATACCATATGATCTCACTTATATGTGGAATCTAAAGAAAAGAAGTGAATGAACTAATCAGAAACAGTTTTGGAGACATAGAGGAAAAACTGAGGGTTGCTAGATGGGAGTGGGGTGGGGATAAGGGGGAAGGTGAGGGGATTAGAAAACAGTTGGTAACCACAAGATGGCCATGGGGTTTTGAAAATTAATTTGGGGAATGTAATCAATAATGTTGTAAAGATTTTCTAGGGTATACGATGGACACTTGTCTCATTAGGGAGACCACCTCAGGGATGAAGTAGATGCCTGATCATATACACACATATATATACACATATATATATACATATATGTATATATATGTATATATGTATGTATATGTTTACAGGAAGCGGAGTACAGCATTAGGAATAGAGACAGTGGAAATGTAATGGCTGTGTGCGATGTCAGAGGGATAGTGGATGGGAGGAGGGGGGTTCACACAGTGTGAGGGATATAAATGATAAACGTCTAAGTATTACTTTGTCTTGTGTACCTGAAACTAATAAAAAAAAAGAACAACAGAAACAAATGAGAAACAAACAAACAAAAAATTTTGTCTTCTTTCAAAATATATTACAATATCTTGTTCCTTCCAGTGGTTTTCAACAATAGTATAGTATTAAAATGCCTGTTTCTCAGAAAATACAGACTGGGGCACTTAATACCAACATAATGATGCCAGACATCCTAATATACACTCTTTTAAAGGACATTTTTTTCTCAGATAATTTTATTAATGGTGGTCTACATGTCTAGGTTGGTCCTCTGTAGACAGACAGACAGTGTCAATGCTATAGTGTACTTAGAAGAGAGAATACACAGTCAAAAAAATAAAAATAAGGATAGAGGGGAGAGAAGGAGAGAAGAAGAGAGGGAGAGGGGGAGACAGAGAGAGAGAGAGAGAGAGAGAGAGAGAGAGAGAGAGAGAGAGAGAGAGAGAGAGAATAGATTTTAAAGCATGGAGGGATAGTTTTACTCTACTGTAACTAAATGTATAGTGTTAAATGATGTGGGTTGGGCTTGATTTACCTGAATAATTATCTTGCTTTACTTCTTATTTTCCAAGATGTTTCTCATCTATCTTTTCCAATCAGTTTATAAGCAATTAATTTGCTGCCTTTTATCATGGTTTGGAGCATCCCTCCAGATCATATGCTTCTGAAGAGCTACCATTTGTCAATAGGTCAAAGTCACAGGGACAGTGGTGTGAAGATCCACACTGGCCCCCCATGGGGTAAGAAGAAAGAAAAACCTGGAAAAATAAGTACAGATATTGTATATAAAGAAAGAAACTATGACATTAATTGGCAGAGCTCATGCCTACAAATCTTTTTTTTATTTATTTTTTAAATTTATTGGGGTGACAATTGTTAGTAAAATTACATAGATTTCAGGTGTATAATTCTGTATTACATCATCTATAAATCCCATTGTGTGTTCACCACCCAGAGTCAGTTCTCCTTCCATCACCATACACCTGATCCCCCTTTACCCTCATCTCCCACCCCCCACCCCCACCCTCTGGCAACCACTAAACTATTGTCTGTGTCTATGATGCCTACCTTTAAATGAGGCAGGGGCTCTACATGCCCAGGGGCATGGGCTGGATTTTGCCCAAATCTCAGACAGCTCCTAGGGGCAGAAGAGGACATGCTGTGTTTACCCTCTGCGGATCCCTCTGGGAGAGAATGGTGCACAAAACAAAACGTTAAGTGGCTCTTCCTGGAAATGATCTTAGCTGTCAGTGTCAGTTACAAGAACCATTGTTTTCCCACATCCTCGTCTTTCTCATCCCTATGACACACATTGCTCATTGGAAATAACTCCTCATCCATAGACCAGAAGAAAAGCTGGGAGATGGGTGTGTGGCTGGGGAGCACGAGGTCCCTGATTGGAGTGACTTAATGTATGTTAGGACATACTCTATCCACGTTGTGAAAACACCCTTCCCTCTGAGAAAATGCCAACTTTACCATCCTCAGGTTGGTTTTCCCTTAATAGCCCCCTTGGTACCATGGAGAGCTCTTACTGATTAGCTTGCGCTCTTGACAAAGCCAGCAGACTGGAGCTATGGGCAGGAAGGACATGTAGTATTCAAGGCAAAGATACTTGGGCTAACATGAGTGACGGAGGGTGAAACAGGGACCAATGGTGAGACAAAAATGTGCTAACTGATGTGTGTGTCACTGTCTTATGTGCCAGGGCCACAGCCACAGCCACATGGCATGACTTCAGCTCTTAGCCAACCCCCAGCTTTTACAGCCATTCCTCCTGCAGGCTCCCCCTAAGTGACCCTGGCCAGCCAGGAAGGGACACTGGAGAAGCCCAGGGGCTTCCTCAAGAGAACAAGCTGAGGGTCACTCATGCATGACTCCTGATGGAGCCGCTGCCAGGAAGCCAGCCCTGCCGAGTCTTATTTCCCGGCTGTCTGTCACAGTGAATGATCACAGCTCCTCGCTCTCTTCTCCACCTCATTTTCAAGTGACTTCTTTTTTTCTGTAATTCATAAATCCTCACTTTCATGTGAGGCTTCTCTGTGATACTTTATCAAATGCCTTTGGAAAGCCTCTGCAAAAAATATAACCTGTGTCCTGGACTTCCTTCTCTCAGCTATTTCTTCAGTAATGGGATCCATTTTTTTAAAAGGGAGCATGGTGGGGCAGCATGGCTCTTGGATAGACGGCACCCCCTCCCCGCCCAGAGGACCCCAAAGTCCTCCACATAGACTGTCACTCACCCTCACCACTTGCCTTCTGTGGTGAAAAGTGGTCAATTCTTGGCTCTTCCGCAGTCATAGCCCCTACTCCCTCGAAACCCTTCAGCAGGCGCTCGCACAAATGGTCCTCTGTTCCAAACTGCTGGGACGTGTACATTGTCTTCACATGATGACAGTCAGGCATCGAGAACACACGTATGAGACAGACACCCCTCTTTTTTGTATTCTGGTCTCTTCTGCTGCCTCACTCCTGGAGTTAAGGCTCTCCCCCTCCCCTACCCCTACCATCCCGCCCTCCCTCTCAAGATTTTATTTTTTAGAGAAGCTTTAGAATCACAGAAAAACTGAGGGGAAGTTGCAGAAATTTCCTATACACCCCCATCCCCACACGAACAGCCTCCCCCACTGTCAACATGCCCACCAGGTGGGACATTTGTTACAATGGATGTACCTGCATTGACACGTCATCATCACCCAGAGTCCACAGCTGACATTAGGGTCACTCTTGGTGCTGTCCATTCTGTGGGTATGGACAAATGTATGACACGTACCCACCATTCTGGTGTCATGCAGAATGGTTTCATTGCCCTAAATATCCTCTGTGCTCTGCCTGTTTGTCCCTCCCAAGCTGAGTGGGCGTGAAGGAGCACCACTGAGGTGCCCGGCCTGGAAAATGAAGTCTGTTCCTGGCCAACAATTCTGATCATCCGTAAGACCATCGTGCTGCTTCAGGTGGCCCCTCTCGTGTTGTTTCTCTTACTGTTCACCCTTTCAAAGCTGAATCCAAGCCCTTCCATGACACTCATTCACACACAAGGGGACATACACACAGGACCCTCTGCGAGACCTTTTTCCTTAACTGCTCACACGTGAGTCTATAGAATAAGAGAACTTTGCCAATATGTCGCCAAAAGAAAAGCCAAGTTCAAAGTGAATTCATTTATGTTCTCTCACACTTAAAAAAAAAATAGCTAAGTTCACCATCTGATAAAGAAACTTGAGAGGAATTTTTTTAACATTCATAACAATAGCTTCTACTTTGCCTTTATATGATAAGGACATAGGATGATAATAGCACAGTGATTCGGGGGCCAATTTTTTCTTAACTGCTTCTTTCATGAGAAATGGAGCCCTTTTGATATTTGGAAGATTTGGAGCTCTGCCCTCTGATAACACTGCATAAATTGAGGAATTGTTACAATGTGATTTAGTCTAATTTCTCCCTGATCACGACTTGTCAATGGCTCCCTGCTCTGACTGATTAGACCTGCTCAGTGAGGTCCCTGTCACAATGGGACCATTCCCAACTGCCTCCACTCGGGGCTGTCTGCATTTCCCTTATTAAAGCCCTTTGTCAGAGCTTTATAATTTAGCTGTAAAAATCAGTGTGAGCTAAAGCTCAAACTACAAGCTGACGAGAACTTTAAAAAAAATTCACTTCAACTGCATTTTCAGGCACTGAGAGATTTAGAAGGTGGGGAGCTGACAAGAAGAGAAAATAATACTTCATCCCTCATCTCAATTTTCTGCTTAATCCTGGTGTGCTGGAGGAAACGTGAATATTTTTCCAAAGCATTTTTAATCCATGAAAAATATTTTCTTCTAAAATGTCAACTTTCTCTTTAGGTGAAAATTCATTCTTTAGAGCATTGAATATGCATATCTGGAAATTAACAGATTCACCCAGAATATTAGTCATGTGTTTCCCTGAGTGAAGCAGGCAGGACCTGGAGAGCAGAGCTGTAAATTAGCGCTCCCCAAAGCATGCCCCTGGGCCTTCTCCACTGAGTTCCCCACAGCCGTCCAAGCACTGCCCTGACTGCTCAGAACGACCATGTCTGGAGTGGAATCAGACCTTGAAAACTGCCTGGAATATTCTCAAGTTCACCAACCCACCTTTCACTCTGTCCTCAGGTGGTGCTCACATGATTTGGACACCGGTGGTCAAGTTGAGCGCTTCATAGCGTCCATTAGGCCAAACAAAACGTGTGATGTGAGTAAATGCTCTGGGACTGAATTGAGGACACAGAAGTGGTGTTAGGATGGACAGTGTTTGTCTGGCCATTTTTTGCTCTGCTTGACTCCATGCAAGCAGTGACTAAGGTTATTTACCGTCATTATGCCCCTTGTGAGCTAGGGAGAGGAAAATAATCTAAAGCATGTCAAGATGTTATGTAAATATTTGCTTTTCAGATGCAAAAATTTAAGGAGAATTGATTGACAAGTAACTAAAGGTGGCGTAGATGGTGAGGGAAGAAAAAAGGAATGGGGGGAGAAGAGGCTATGGGTCTGAGGGGCAGGAGGGGTGGCCGGTGCTGGGCGGAGGCTGAGAGGACAAGGGCGACGGCACTGGCTCTAATGTGGGGAATGGATGGAGGTGGGGTGACTCCTCATCAGGATATAAGACGCTCCGAGGAGCGCTGCTTCATCTTGGAACAGGGAACACTCTCCAAGCACTGGAGAAGGAGCAGATGCCAGGAAACAAAGTGTAACCTGTTAAGAACCCGATTTATGTGCAACACTGGGTTCTGCGGCAACCCCTACACTGGTGACAGCAGGGGCTGTTGTGTGAGTGGTGGACAAACTCATAGAAAGAAAATTGCCCAGCAAATAACAAAATGAGATTGAAGTCAAGGGTAGGGAGAGCCTGGCGAGGATAAATCCAACTTTGCACTTATTTTCCCCACTTTTTATCTACTCTCCAATGTCCACTAGCACCTCAGACCCACACATTTAAATCTGAAGTCACAATTTACAGTCCCTCAAGCAATTGGAACCTCAGCTCACACACTTTTTCTTGGAAGGTACCACGATTTCCCAGTCACTCAGATGTAACACCTGGTGGTCACGTTCATGTGTACCTCACTCGTCTTTCCTGCTCTCCCACCATCAAACTGGCTGCCAGTGACCAAAGATTCTTATATTACAATAAGCCTTGGATGACATTGCTCCTTCCCATCTAGTGCCCCTGCCACCAGCCCAGTTCATTTTATATCCCATGAGTGGTCGTGATCACATCCACTCCATTCTGGAAAGATCTGCATGATGAACCTGCCTGATCAAGCTAGTCCCATCTAATCGCCAACTGCCACCTGCTCAATACTGCTGCCATCAGCACCAAAAGACCTACCTCAGCTTCAAGGCATTCACCACAATGTCCCCACCTGCCTCATACAGCCAACAGGCAGCCTGTCTCAAGGAGGCACCATGCTCTGGGGACACCTGACCTCACCTGTGCTCTGTGCCACGCAGCCCACCTGGGGTTCAGTTCCTTTGTGAGTCCTCTCTGAGCCCTCTCTTCAATCACACAATCACACTCCTCTCTGAGTCTCTCTTTAACACCTCACTTCCGTTTTCTAATTTCATGTTCCTGCGCAACCCTCTTCTACTTCCTCTCCCTCCTCCCCCAAAGAGCTCAGCTTCTAACTCAGCTGTAACTTCTCCACTTTTTCCCCAGGCCCAGAGCCCCACTATCCTCTGCTCTTTTCCTATGGCTTCTTGTTTTAGGACTTTTCCACCTCAACTATTGTTGACATTTTATTAAATGATGGGACAATTTTGATGATTTCAGATTGCAAATGTTTGCAAGTCTACAAGGCATGCATTTGACATGGATAAAGACGTGCGTAGAACACTGAGCACATGTCCACCTCCACAGTGACTGCCCAGGAGGAAGCAGAGGAGGGGACCGGCTGTTGGAGGAGGAGCACAGGACCAACCTTCAAGGCACAAAGACTCAGGCCCTGGTGGCCATCAATCCAGAAAAGATCCTCCCTCAAATCCTTCACATCATCGAGATGCCAGGACTTTTTTGACTTCTGCTCCTTCCTTCACCTGAACTCCCACATGATTTCACACGTATTGAGGTTGGTCACAGGAACAAGCAGAGCAAAGTGGAAATGACGAAGAAGAAACAAGTTCACCACTCTGAATCCAGTCTTTCATCTCACCTCCATGTGTGTGATTTTGTGATCCCCTCCCCATCGTGCAATGTCTGCCTAGGTTCCTCATGGCATTTTCCTTCCCACTTTACCACATTTCCCCATTCTCCTGTGAGACAACTTAATTTGGTTTTCTTCCTTCTCCTCAACTCTTTGACAATTTCTCTTTCTTCCTTCCTGAGAAATGGGAGCAATGAGAAGACACCCTAGTCGATCCCCACCAGCACCGCCACCCAGCATGCCTGCTCCGTCCTGCCCAGCCTACAGACAGTCTCCTCGATGCCCCACAAGGCCATGCCCCCCGTCACTCCCTTAGGCAACAGCAGCACTCAGCAGTCCTCCCCTTCTGCTCCACGTCAGAAACTCCCTCTGCACTGGACCACTTTTGCAGCACGAAGGCGCTGCTGCTTCCCCATCTAAACAAAGACCCTTCTTCACCTCACTCCCCACTCTAGGGGCCACCCCATTTCTTTGCTCCCATTTTCAACAAAAATCCTCCAAAGAGATGTCTTCATGTGGTGTCTCTTCTCTTTCAACCTCTACAGTTAGGCATGGATCCCCTTCAAGACATAAAGATGGGCCCTTTCCCCTCTGTGGAACCTCCTCAGTAAAGCCTGCCCTGACAACCTGCTTTAGAGTGAACCTCCAAGGGCAGTGTTGGTGGGGGTGTCAATTGGTACAGTCATCATGGAAAACAGTATGAAGGGTCCTCAAAAAATGTAGACTAGAAGTATAATACTATATGACCCAGCAATCCTACTTCTGAGTATATAGCCAAAGAAAATAAAATTACTATCTCAGAGAGATATCTTCACTCCGTATTCATTGCAGCATCATTCATAGTAGTCAATATTTGGGGCGGGAGGGAATAACAAACCTAAGTATCCATTGATGGATGTATGGATAAAGAAAATATATACAATGGAATGTTATTCAGCCATAAAAATGATAGAAATCCTGCAATATGCGACAACATGAATGGAACTTATGGCATTAAGCTAAGTGAAATAAGTCAGACAGAGAATGATACATACTGACCTTACTTATATGTGGAATCTAAAATAGACTCACAGAATCATAGAGTAAGATGGTCGTTCCCAAAAGCTGGGGGGGGGAGAGGGAAATGAGGAGATGCTGGTCAAAGGTACAAACTTCTGGTTATAAGATGAATGAGTCCTGGGATCTGATGAACAGTGTGGTGAATACAGTCAATAACAATGTACGTTATACTTGAAATTTGCTAAAAGCGTAGCTCTTGAGTGCTCTCACCACAAAAAGAAGAAAAATAAAATAAGAAAGAAAAAAATGGTACTTGTTAATGAACTTGACTGTGATAATCATTTCCCAGTGTATGTGTATATCCACCATCATGTGTACACCTTAAGTATGCATAAAATTAAAATTAATTTTTAAAAAAAGTAATATCCTCTGGGAGCAAAAAAGAATGAAAACCTTGAGCCTCTAGGAGCAGGGCACTCATGTTGCACTGCCCATACCCACGCTCTAGTGTTTCCATATAGGGCTTATTACCCAATATACTATGCAACTTGTTTCTTCTGTATGTCACATCTTTCTCATTCATTCATTGTCAGCAGTCCCTGCTACAATAATTAGGTTATTTAGGTTAATAACACCAGCTAAGGAAAAGACTGAATAATCATTAAGCCCGTTCCAATCCAGCCCCCTGACCTATCCCTGTAATGGACAGTGATCATCAGAGAGGAAAAAAGGGCAGTTAGGAACGTCCCTAGCCTGTCCAAGTCCCAAGACCCTGGGAGATTTCACATCATACAGTAATTTTAATGGACCATCTGAGCATCAGGATTCTAAGACAAGGAAGTTGCTCATACATAATGGGGCAAAGGTGACAAACCACCTAATCCCTTAACAAAACAAACAGAATCCAAAGGGAATTTTCCCAGAGACCCACCTCCCAACTGTTGGAAAAGAATACTCCTCACCATAAAGATTCCTTAGTTAACAGGCCTTGGTTAATGGCCAAAACACCAGAGAAGGTTCCCAGGAAAAGAGAAGGGAGAACTCAGGCCAAACTCCCCACCCATTTCCTAGGGAGTCCATGTAGTTTATCTGAGTCCAAACCATTTCTAGATAGATCAGGATGAGTCATTATAACCTGGACTCATTTATTCTCTCCCTGTATGGCCACTTCATAGACTGAGAATACAGACATACACAAGGCATTCTCTACCCATAGGGAGCCCACTACCCACTCTGCATCTCTCCCAGTGGACCCTAGACTCCAGCCCTAGCTGCTGCCCCCACTCCAATACCAGAGCATCACAGGCTACACTGGCCATGAGGTCCCAACTTAGTTTATTGAATAAATGATCACAAAAACAACAGTATGCCAGGGGACTGACATCTTTTTTATGTTGTTCTAAGTTTGCTGCCCTTGATTTTTGTTTCCATTCTTATTCTAGGTTTTGTTATCCTTTTTTAGAGATGGAAGGGATACCAAACGACACCTTGGTTTTACTAAAATTGACTCCGTCTCTGTGTTACACACTGGGGCCAAATACAGTAAACAATAAGAAAGTACTATTTATATACGTGGAGTCTCCGATCATCATAGACAAAGCTCACCTGTGTTCATTTCAGGCATATAGATGTCTTTGCGATAATTAGCCTTGGTAACACCACCCTAGGTGATAAGCTCTGGATTAGGTTTTCCATAGTGATGCAGCATCCTGTCTTTACCCCAGTCAAGAAAAAAAACAGACTGAACTTGCTGCATTGAGGCCCAGCAGGAGGACAGAATTCATGGGTCATCAGGGCAGGTCTGAGGAGTGGATGGTGGTTTGGAATATACTGTAGCATTTCCTAATTATGGACTCCATAAAAATTTCTCTTAGTAGAAATAGTACTTAAGAGAGTTATGTCTTGAGAGATCCAAGATAGCAGAATAGACAAACATTGTGCCTGAGTCATTCCACAAACACATTAAAATTACAACTAAATTACAGAACAGTCAACCTGGAGAACCATTTGAAGTCTAGTTGAATGGAAGTTTTATAACTAAGGATATAAAGAAGAAGCCATGTTGAGACTGGTAGCAGGGCCGGAGATATGAGATGGACCCAAACCTCCATGTGACAGGTGAGAATCAGAAGAGATATCTTGGCCACGGAGGTCCCCCCAGAGGAGTGAGGGACCCCAGCCCCCCACCAGCCTCCCCAGTCCAGAGTACTGGTGCCAGGAAGAGCAACCCCCACAACATCTGGCTGTGAAAAACAGGAGATTCCAACAATCCGGGTGGGACAAAAGGCAGTGGAAAACCCAGATATCCTCTTAAACAGCCCTCACAAGACTCACTAGCTTGCAGGCACTCACCCTAGGCTCTGGCAGAGGGATGGTGACTCAGGGGGCATCAGAGACATACAGGGAGAGACTGAGATGTGAGCCTTCAGAGCCAGGGCTGGAAGACAGTTAGCATTTTACCTGTGAGGAGACCACCTCTTATAAAGCTGCTATCTTTCCTGTGCTGAGCTCATCCCCACAGGCCAAATCTGAATCTGATTGGCCTGGTGAGCTCCACTGCTCTACCCTGCTGACTCACTGAGACCCCGCCCCACCCAACTACCCCAACACTGAAAGCACTTTCTCACCAACAGCCAGCCCTGCCCACCCACATTTCACTCTTTCTTGGAAAATTCTTGGGGTCTGCCAGCCCCAGGCAGGCAGCAAATGGCCTTGGTGTGCTCTGAGACTTTTGCTGAGTAGCTCCAGGTTCAGCACTGGTACCAAATCAGAATCTAACCTAGTGAACACAACTCTTCCCACTTGAGTGACTCCCTGAGACCCTCCCTCACCCAACTTGTGTACTGCATGAGGCCCTATCAGTGATTGAACCTTAAGGGAGCTGGCAGGAGGCAGCAGGACTCTGGATGTCCTGACATTTTGTGGAGCTACCCCAGGCCTGGTACTAGTGGCAGACATCCTCAGTTTGCAGTGTGGCGTCTCCCATATGCCTCCAGGTGTAGCACAGGCAGTGAACAACTACGGATCACTTTGTAGTTCCTACCAGGAGCTACAATGTTGGTCACAGGCAGTAAGCCTGTACCAGAGCCCCTCCCAAGAGGCTCCAGAACAAACATACTTGGAGGCTGGCTTCAGAGCACAGCAGAGCACCGCCCAATTAGGCCCACGAGTGGCACACACAAAGGGTGGTCTCAACAGGCACCAGAGTCACTGGGGTGAATCCCACTCAGGGGGGTAAGACCCCACACACACAGCAGCCTATAAGCTGTGGACGTGGCAAATCCCCATAGCCTATCAGCCTGAGGGTCAATCCCACCCACTGATATGTCGATAGCAATAAAGCCTCTACTATAAAAGGAAGGCACACACAACCCACACAAGGGACACTCCTGGAGCACCCGGAGCAGATGACCAGGGGGAATGTGCCAGAGCCCCACAGGGCACCTACTATATAAAGCCACTGGCTAAGATTGGGAGACATAACACAATGAAATAAACACAGAGAGGCAGCCAAATGAGGAGACATCCCAAATGAAAGAACAGGAGAAAACTCCAGAAAAAACACCAAACCAAATACAGGGAAGCAACCTACGGAAACAGAGTTCAAAACACTCGCTATAAGGGTGCTCAAGGAACTTAGTGAGAACTTCAACAAAGAGATAGTGAGCATAAAGAAGGACATAGAAACCATAAAAAAAAAAAAAAGCAAAACAAAACAGTCAGAAGTGAAGAATATATAACTGAAATGAAGAATGCACTAGAAGGAGTCACCAGCAGACTAGATGAAGCAGAGGATCAAATCAGTGATTTGGAAGAGAAGGTAGCATAAAACACCCAATCGGAACAACAAAAACAAAAATACAGTCCAAAAAAGTGAGGATAGTTTAAGAGACCTCTGGGACAAAATCAAGCATAACAACATTCACATCATAGGGGCACAAGAAGAAGAACAAAGAAAGCAAGGTAATGAGAACCTATTTGAAGAAATAATGACAGAAAACTTCCCTAACCTGGCAAAGGAAATAGACATACAAGCCCAGGAAGTGCAGAGAGTCCCAAACAAGATGAACCCAAGTGGGCCCACACCAAGATACATCATAATTAAAATGGCAAGGGTTAAAGATAAAGAGAAGAACCTAAAAGCAGCAAGAGAGAGGCAACTAGTAACTTATAAAGGAGCCCCCATAAGATTATCAGCTGATTTTTTTCAATATGATGAAAAGCAAGGACCTACAACCAAGGGTACTCTACCCAGCAAGGTTATCATTTAAAATCAAAGGACAGATAAAGAGCTTCCCAGACAAGAAAGAGCTAAAGAGTTCACTGCCATCAAACCAGTATTACAAGGAATGTTAAAAGAACTTCTTAAAGTCGGGGTGGGGGGAGATAAGATCAAAATTATGAATAATAAAATGGCAATAGCTACATATCTATCAACAATTATTTTCCATGTAAATGGATTAAATGCTCTAATCAAAAGACATAAGAGGGCTGAATGGATAAAAAACAACACCCTTTCATAAGCTCCCTACAAGAGATTCATTTCAGATGGAAAGACACACACAGACTGAAAATAGAGGGATGGGAAAAGATATTTCATGAAAATGAAAACAAACCCCCCAAAAAATTAAAAAATCTGGGGTAGCAATACTTATACCAGACAAAATAGACTTTAAAACAAAGGCTATAAGAAGAGACAATGAAGGACCCAGTAATCCCACTTCTGGGTATTTATCTGAAGAAACCCAAAATGCTATTTCAAGGGGATGTGTGTATCCCTATGTTCATTGCAGCATTGTTTACAATGGCCAAGATGTGGAGGCAGCCTGGGTGTCCATGGATGGAAGAATGGATAAAGAGGAGGTGGTACATATGTACAATGGAATATTGCTTGACCTGAGAAGGGAATTCTCACCGTCTGTGGTGGCGTGTATGGATCTGGAGAGTATTGTGCTTAGTGGAGTATGTGAGACAGAGAAAGACAGATGCAGTGTAATTTCACTTACAAGTGGAATCTAAAGAACAAAATAAACAAAGAAACAAAATGAAACGAACTCATAGTTACAGAGAACATTTTCATGGCTGCCAGATGGGAGGGTGTTGGGTGTGGGTGAAAGAAAGGGAAGGGATTAGAAGTGTAACAAATTGGTTGTTACACAGTAGTCATGGGGATGTAGGGTGTGGCATAAGGAATATAGTCAATTATATCGTAATAACTATGTATAGTGTCAGACGGGTATTAGATTTGCTAGGGTGATAGATGGGAGAGCGTTAGGGGTCAGGGTGAAAAGGGTGAAGGGATTAAGAAGACAAACTGGTAGTTACCAAATAGTCATGGGAATGTAAAGTAAAGCATAGGGAATGTAATCGATGATATGGAAATAAATATGTATAATGCCAGGTGGGTACTAGACTTATTGGGGAGATCACTTCTTAAATTATACAAATGTCTAACCACTATGCTGTACTTCTGGAACTAATATAAAATAATACTGAATGTTAATTGTCATTGAATTTTTTTAAAAAACAAGGGGATAGGAAGGGGAATACGAGGTCCAAAACTCCAGGTGTAAAACAAATGAGTCACGGGGATGTAATGTACAGCATGGTGAATATAGTCAATAATATTGTGATAGTGTGGTACTATGTCACACGGCTGCTCGACTTATCATGGTGATCACTTCTTTAAATCTATAAACGTTGAATAATTACAGTGTACCCCTGAAACTAATATAATATTGTATGTTAGCTGTATTTTTAATAAAAACCTTAAATAAATAAATAAACAAACAAACAAACAAACAAACAAACAAACAAATAAATAAATAAAAGAGTTGCATCTTTCCTTCCTTTGTTCACTCCCGCCAACATGTTCTGTTTTCTGCTAGGCCATGGCAGTAAAGGGATATTTTGCATTTCATTTCAATAGTTTGCATTATGAAAACAATAGCTAGTTGTGCTTTTTTCCAATGAAACACCATCCCTCCCACCTTCCCAGCTGAAATATATCAAACCAGAGATAACGCCCTGGAAAATGTCCCATTGATGCCAGGCCCATGGGTACGGTCTTACCTCAGGAACCCCTGTGATCATTAGTCTCAATAATTTATTGATCCTTGCATGTAAATACCACTCCACAGGACAGTACGTGAGGGTGACAGGAGAGTGAAGACATATCCCATTCTCTACTAAACACCTTAGAAAGTTAAACCTTCTACAAAGAACCCGAGTGACCAGTAGGAAGATAGGTGGTAAATTCAGAACACAGCAGGTCCTCAGAGTGATGTGACATAACGAGTTCTGTCTCCTTGATACCCCTCCTCCCATCCCACTAAGTGTAGACTTCCTGGATTATTGGCTAAACCTCCCAAACATCTGGCTGGCCCGGTCCCCTTTCCTACATCCTCTCCATGTAGCTTTTGGCGTGATGTTTCTAAACTTAGATGTGACCATGTGGCCCCATCTCCTCACACTGTCACATTGGGGGTTAGTTTCAACATTTGACTTTTGAGGGGATGCAACATACAGGCTATAGCAGAGAGTAAGCAAAGACAGCGGGGAGCTGAGAATTTAAGGAGACAAAGGGTATAATGTGGGGCACAGTGTGAATACATGATTTCACTGGACATGAAACCAGTGACCAGATCAGTCATGGAAAAAGAAATTGTCTAATTTCTAGTATTTTCTTTACTTGATCCCCTCCCCCCAAAAAAATATCTATTCAACAATATCGAAAAGAGAAGCCTGACAGAATCTGAACAATAGTATCTGTGAACATAAGCTGTGGCCTCTCGAAGAGGAGCCCATATAAAGCCAGTGTGTTATTATAGACCCAGGGAGAGGTTGTAGGGTCAACGACGGAAAGGCTGAACAACGGAAAACAATGTATTTGTCAGAGTCATGGTGACATTGTCCTTGGTCCCACAGATAGTTCTGAAAACAGAGCAAGCAGGAGCGGATGGTACATGGAACGCAGGCTCGCAGGAGACTGGGAAAGTGGTTCTCTGTGGACATGAAATCAAGACCGCTCTGAAAAGCATTGCTCCTTGTCATTTTTAAAATCCATGTCTCTGATTTGTCTCTGGCTGCAGCCTGAGTCATCCCATCCTCTTCTAAGGGCCAGCAGTGGCCACAAAGTACCACCAGATCCCAAACGGCAGCTTCCCCACAGCTGAGCTGGAGATGGACACCCGGTGTGTTTTGATGTGGATTCCTGTGTTCAGCATATCAGCCTCACATGACACGCTGTCACTTTGTCCCTGGAATAGGGCCTAAGAGGTGATAACGATCTACTAAGAAACGGTTTATCTGTCCTGCACAGATGGACCAAAGCTTTGTCATTTTCCCCGAGATGTTTAATCAGATGTCTTTGAATATGTGAAAGAATAAAGTCTGCTTAATAAACATGACTAGCTTAAAAACTCTTTGTAATAGCTCAAGATGTGTTTCCTTTTCTTCCCTGTACTTTTATTTATTTTTTTTTCATGCCTTTGAAAGCCTCCATCTGACGTGCGTGATGTCTGGTCTTGCCTGGCTCTGCGTGCATGCAGACGAGAAGAAAGCCAGCGGTCCTGGTCCCACTCTTCTTTGGGGAGGGAGAGATAAGGCTCCTCAGAAAACTGCCACAGGACCCTGAAGTTTCAGAGGACATGCAACCCAGAAGTGCCGGGAGCCGGGCTTTCAGGAATGCTCTTTTATTATTTATAGGAAGAGACAAAGCTAAGGAAAAAACTGTCCTTAGATGGAGGAAAATAGGACGCGTCAACACCACGCACAAACTAATCAACCACCAGGAGAGCGTGACACCAAAACAGACATGACATTTTTCTAAGGGGTGAAACTTTCTGGCTGCTGGATATTCTGAGGCCCAGAAAAAAATAATTACTATTGTTCGCTTTTGTCCTTTTTCAAAAACTCTAACGTCACGTCTTTTTAAAATGTTACTGTTTTAGAAACCATGCACTGTTTGTAGCTCCCCCACCGACAAAAATAATGCACACTACCCTTTAACACTTCTAACTGCCTAGCTATTCACACTCATGTGTGACCACCATCCATCTGGGAAAGTCACATGGCCCGATATTCGTGGAGGTCACACAAATATTTCTTGTGCAGACAAGTGCTGTCGTGTCAAAAGCATGGGCTCGTGATCGGGCCAACTTGGAGGAGTCTGAGGTGCTTCCCTGAGCACCTGTGGCCTCGGCCCACGGACTTAATTTCTCTGCAAACTGAGGACACACTCCCCCCAGGACGCTGGGCACATGCAAAGGAGATTCTGGATGTAAGCACTAGGAAAGGGCTTGGCACGCATGCACATTATTCTGAACACAGACTGCACGCATGAGCGATAACATCGCCCTCAACATCCTTCCTAAATGATTCCCATTTCTCTACTATCTGGCCTGAAATGATTTCTAAATAAACTGGCTCAAATGATCTGAATAACTTCTCTGCCACTGTCAGCTCTTCTTTGATTTGCAATGCCTTCTGACACGTGTTTGCATCAACTCACAAATCACATTCTAAAACAACACTGCCTGGGAAATGGCAAATTTACGAGACTCCATCCCAATCCAAGAGGACTCACTTCAACAATGTGACGTCCATCTTTAGAAGACCATACTTGCGCTCACTCGTGAATCCCTGTGGAACGGACCTGACAGTCCTTGAGGTGTATGGAGATGAGCCATAATAAGTGCCCCCTCAGTCTGTACTCACTAATTTTAAAAGAGTGTCTTTGCACAAAATAGCCTGCAGTTCCAGGCCAGTGACAGCGTATCAGACATCTCGGCATCCGACTTTGTCCTCCAGGGCTGCCTCCCCCATCGGGGCCCTGAAGGACCAGTCTGCGTGGAACTACAATGTGGCACAGGGAGACATCGGTGAGGTCACACGGGGATCTGTGATGGTGAACTTGTGTGGTGATGTGCCTGGACCAAGGATGTCCAGAGAGCTGGTAAAATGACTTCTGGGTGGGTCTGAGTAAAGGCGATGGTCCTCACTGACACAGTGGGCAGCATCCATCCTTAGAGGCCCAAACAGAATAAAGAGGTGGAAGAAGGGTGATTTCGCCCTCTCTGCCTGACCACTGGGCTGGGACATCCACCTCAGCCCTGGAACATCAGAGATGCTTGTTCTCAGGCCTTCAGACAAGGACCGAGCTGCACCACCAGCTTCCTGGACATCCACTTGCAGAGGGCAGATCGTGGGGCTTCTCAGCTCCATAACCATGAGCCAGTCCTTCCTAGTAAACCTCGTGTCATCACACCTATTGCTGTCTATGTGTCTGTCTGTCGCCTGTTTGTCATCTATCTGTCATCTGTCAGCTATCTGTCAGTCTATATCTACCTGTTCATCTCTATCATCTACCTATCATCTATCTATCTGTCTGTATATCAGCTATCATCTACTAGTATCTGTCTAGATCTACCTGTTTACATCTATCATTTATTTATCTATCTCTCAGCTAGCTAGCTATCTATCTACATCTACTTATTCACATCTATCTCCTACCTACCTACCTACCTATCTATCTCCTATTGGTCCATTTCTCTGGAGAACTCTGACTAATACAGGATTCTAGGAAATTTTTCTTTTCTGATAAAAGTCACTTTGGGGCACTGTCCCTCCCACATCTGCCAGTTGCTCTTTCTTTTTCTCATTTTATCAACATTCAGATACGAATACATCATTTCTTAAATTCTTAGATTTATGTTATTTTATTCTATATATAAATGTAGTAAGTCTTAGCAATTATTATTACAGGAGCTTTCAAAACTCAATTCATTAAACGTTCTTAAATATTTCAAACTGTTTTTACGAATTCAATTTATTATGATTCCCTTATATTAACTTCAATGATCTCACTTATAAACAAAAACTTCCCTCTTATTTAATAATGTCAGTAAATGTAATAAAGTTAATGTATAAATAGAGGGATCCTCGAGTGCTCTGAATCACCCCAGTCCTGCTACAAGCGTTACTAAGCTATCTCTGCCTTTCCGTTTAAAGTAACAGGTCTCAATTTAACTAAACAATTACGCCTTCGAATTTGGAATCATGAGTCTAATCTTTTAGGTGCTCTGTGTGTCAAACACTCTTAAATATTACCATTCAATTACTTAAAACAATTACTTACTGTGAACAGGTTGTTCCTAACCACCAGTGCTCTGGGTTTGACCTGTTTTACACCCTCCAGTCTTCATTCGCAGCCTCCCCAAGGTTAAAGACACAGGCCTGGGAATAAAGAAATGACAGCTGCCCAGCAGAGCCAATGGTCACTCAGACGCCCAAGGCTGGACGTGAGCCTGGAATGCTGGCACCTGGAGAGCTTCCTTGCAACCCTCACCATCATGGTGAGTCTTTTTTCTTTCCTTTTTTTCAGTCGTTGCTTAGCCACAGGAACTCCCAGAGTAGTGCCTCAGATTAGGTGGTTTTCCAGCCCTTTTCATCATGGTTTGGTTGCTTGTGGCCTACGTGTTTTGAAACCACTTTCCACGTTCCGTCCTCACCTGGGTGTCTGACACCCTGTGACCATCCCCAGGTCAACACACTAATACACTGGACTCAACTAACCATTTTTGTCTGACTTTGTAGAATCTGGCCATCAGTCACCCTTTCTTAGGTCTCTTTAATGACGGAAGTGTGATGTGTTAATGCGTTTTAATTTTTCTTTTCAGATTGTGCAGTTAACTCTACAACCTTACCTACATCATCCTTGTAAGTCCCAGAGTGACAAGGAACGCTGAGCTGAGTGTCTCTCTCTCTCTCCATTCCCAAATGATTTCTTCACTGAAAGTTAATTAATTTCAAAAAAGCAAATTCTCTCTTCATCTACAAAAGAATCCACGCCAGCTGAACACTGAATATCCTCTTCACTAATCTCCATGGGCACCCTGAGTCCTTCGTGACTTTCAAAAGTGCCCGGGAGTGACCTGATTTAAAATGTTGTGAACACATACATACTCTCAAAAAGCCTGCACTTGGTTCTAAAATGCACGTTTCTATTTTGAAAACATCTCTGGCTGCATACCTTATGTATTCCTCCTCGATCTAAAGGCATAACTCGTGTTCTGAGTAGTAAAAATTTTAATTTAATTTTTTTACGAAATGTGATTATAGGTTTAGAAGTCCCAAATGAAAAGTTTCACCCTGCTACGGCCTAGAAACTTTCAATCTCTTTGGACCTCAGTTTCCTCATCTGTAAAAAGGCAGATTTGAATGAAGGGACCTCTTAGATTTCTTCCTTCTAGAAGTTTCCAAGTTAATGAGTTGTCCAGAGATCAGAAGGAGGCCAGCACTAAATGTGTTTTTGTTTTATCATGGCCATGGTATGTGAAAAGCCAAAGAAGTCAGAATTTTCCCTTCCAAGCCATTTGCTTCACTGGAGCAGTATTTTCATAAACAGAGCTGAATTTCCTGAGATAATAAAACCTGTGAACTTTCAGATGAGCAAATGGACCATTGCCAGGAAACTATGCTGTGAAAATTATGCTGAGATTGTTATCCTGATGGAAATTCGGTAAGTTCTCCTCATCCTAGGGAAAGCATTTAAGGTCAGATCATAACAGAAAGATGGAGAGTTTTGAAAGAATACCAGAGTCTTGCTAGACTTCTTATATACGCAAAGATGGAAGGCTTTAAGAGTGAATCTTTGCACGAGCCTGGTACCACACGTACATTCCAACAAGACCTAGTTCTCTAGAGTCAGATGAGAAAGGAAACTTGGGTTTGTCAATACAATTGAAAACATGGCAAGTGTCATTATGCTCTAAGCACATGGCAGACACTACATCACAATTTCTGTATAATTATTCCCACATCAAAGACAAAAGGACTGAGTCCAGAGGTAAAGTCACTTGCCTGATATTAAGCTGGTAATTGATGGAAGCAGGACTGGAACCTGAGCCGTCTGACTTCAAGTCCACCTTCTTAATCAATACTGCCTGCTGTCCCCTGGTAGGCAAGGCTCTGTGCCTCTGTTGGAGCGGTCTTCAAAAGGATCCTTTAAATCAGATTTTCTCTATTTTCACAAAAGGTAAGTGATTTCTTAAAGGTGGGCACGATTCATAATATCGTGAGAACAGGTTAATTCTAGAAAGCAGTTCACATTTCTATTACAAAGATTCTGTTTCACCCTGGGCTTATTTGGAGAAAAATGGGTTATTTGGAGAAAAATGCTTCAAATTTCTGACAGGCTGTCTAGGGCACAAAGAGTAGAGGGGATATGTGAAAAGAATGTTCCAGGAATGAACAAAGAAAGAAACATACTAGCCAGTGATATACTAGCCAGTGATACAGCCTCTGACATGCTAGTCTGTAATAAATAAAGTAGAGGAAAATATAAACAAAATGAAATGCTTAAACATCCCTAATGTAAAGAGGTCTTTGCTTAAATGTAATATGAACTCATTCACATAAAGCATTCTTTGATGTGGTCCTTCTAGCACAGAAAGCTTTGAGAAGGCCTACACCCAAATTTCCTAGACTCGATTCTTGGCCAAAAGTCTACACCACACCTCTTCCTTACGGTTGAGGACAGGAAAGCAACATTTTGAGGACAAATGGTTGGGTTCATGTGGGACATAAGGAAAAAAGATGTCCAGGTGACATCATAGCCACACTCCCTCAGGTACCCTCTGAGACCGCTTTGGGGAAACAAGTTGGAGTGTGGTAGGTGGATACGTGTTTAGGGCAAAGCCTGTGTGCACAGCAAACGCCCTCACAGCTGTCACTGAATTCAGCTGCTTCTATTTTGATTTATAACACAAAACTCTGACCTCATGTTATTAAAAAGAAAAAGAAGAGCAAAACAGCTTTTAGATATTTTTAAAAACTGATTTAAAGTGATTGAACAACACAGTCCTTTTCACCCAGAAATTCTAAACATTTCCTGCTTTTCCAAGGAGGAGACCAGTTTTTAAGGTGGGAAGAAGAGCGGTTACATCGTGCCAATGGCCCCCATTCTGGGACTCTGTCTCCCTCTGAATTTACGCCACCATCTTATACCCCACCCTGGGCCTGGGGAGATATTAACAGAGTGGGGTAACGTCCCTAACTGTCCTGATTTGCAAGCGTCTTGGACAGTCCTGCCTTTTCTTGCGCTGTCTGCTCCCTTTGAGTCTCGTGGTCTCCACACCCGCCAATCCCCACTTCTCTGATTGATACACTGTGCGAACTGGGGCCACACACACTAGCCCCTCCTCAACACATGGGCTTGTGCAAATAGGGCAAGCAGCAGTGTGAACACACTTGATCGTAAGCCACCTGGGAGCCATGCTCATGGTGATAACACCATAGCAGGTACCATTATAAACACAATGAGTATTTCAACAACTTACTGTTTTCCATTACATTTTAACTCTGATTGCACTCTGGGTAGAAATTGTATTTCCCAGAGGAAGTCAGTGAACCATTCTTGGACAACTACTACTCAGGACATTTGCACTAGCCTTACTTAAGCTGTCAGTGTCCAAAACAGGACTGTGTGCCCCTACCAGCAGTGCTCCAGGAAAGCCAAAGAAGGGAGGGAGAGCAGGGTTTGGGGCGGGGGAGGGGGAACAACAGAATCACCCAGTACAACAGTACAGTGTTGGGACCGCACTCTGGAATTAGAGTGATAGATTCATCAAGGTGGATGTCTTCCAAAGATGGACTCTGCAGAGGGGCTTCTCACATACTAGGACCCTTGAGTACAACTGAGAAAGAGAGGGCTCCACGCTCAAGGCTGTGGGGAGCTGGCAAGCCCAGCCAAGGACACACAGCACCTGCACCATGAATCCAGGGTGGCAGGTTCCACCCTAAACAGAGGACAGGACATGGGACCTGCATTCTGCCCCCTTCTACCTTCCCTGCAGTTTCTGTGCAGCCACCACTAGGATGCCCATGGAATAAGGCATGCCACAACAGGCGTGACAGTCAGGGTTACACCTTAACATTTACCTCCCCCTCAAAACTCACTGTGTGCCACCATCTCCTATAATGCGTGCGCGCGCGCGCGCGTGTGTGTGTGTGTGTGTGTGAATCCAAACCCCACAACATGCCCACTGAAACAGAACTCCAGGTTGGGACCTGCCATCTGTGTTTGTAAAGCTCCAGGGACCATACTGATCCCGGGCCAGGACCTGGCCTCTGTGCTTCACACAGCCTTGAAAAGGTAGCCATGCAGGTGAGACACTTTGCAGATGCCCAGCGATCACATCATATAAAGGATTGGGGATCCATACGAAGGATGATGACCCTAGAGTGAAAACTAGGGAAGCAGGAATGAGTGACAGACGCCACAGCCCGCTGTGCTCCTGATGGCTCCGCGGAAAGCAAACCCCTCTCCGCCCAGCAGGTGAGGGCTGGCTCAGGCATTTCCACAGCTGCACGGGACAACTCAGGACTGAATCACGGTCCAAACAAGAAAGCCTGAGCTTCCCCAGCTTCTCACCCACTTTAAGTCTTACGCTGCATGAACAGCCATTGCATAAAAAATAAATAAATAGAACAGCAACAACCTCCTCAGCATCCTTTTGTCACAACACATAAGGCTTATCCGAGAGAGAGAGAGAGAGAGAGAGAGAGAGAGAGAGAGAGAGAGAGAGAGCGCAAATTCTAGGGAAGATGGAGTTTTACCTGGCAGTGAGGAAGGAAAAACAGTTGTGAAGCCTGAAATTACATTTGATTTCTGCCAAGCGTTCAGGACTCCTGACCTCTGGCTTTACGAGTGGCTTTGAGGGTTCTTACGAGTGTCCTGAGCATCCTCTTGTGGAAGTCGCCGGTATCACCTGAGAGGACATTTCCCAAACAGGCCTGTTGCGATGGCCCAGTCATCCAGAGCCAGTGTGCTTTGGCACAGCAGTGAGTCAAGGGCTGGCTGAGGGTGAGTCAATAAACCCCACAAAACAAAGAACCATCTGCTTCATCGTTCTCAATTAGGCAATTCTGCAAGAAGATTGAGCAAATTATCGATTCGACACTGCAATTGCCAAAAACGACTGAATTCTGTCTTCTCTCCCACCTACGTCACATCATTTCAATTTGTGAGGAAGAAAGGAGACAATTATCAAGATGCCACTGGTTTGTCCCCTAAGAAACCGTGAGACCTTACAAGTCAAGACGCAGACAGTCAAAATCACAGCATCTCAAGTGGCTCCCAACATTTGAAAGTTTCTCAGATTAACTTTAACTGTCTCCACATGTAAGATTTAAACGCATAGCTGTTCTCACTTTCTCCCTCAACCCACGCAACACGTAGGAATTTACACCCAGATATCTGAGGTCCCCGTAAGCGTTTTCCTGTAAATGGGGCATCACTATTACTGTCCTGTTTGCATGTTTTGCAAATTCTGCTGCCAGAAGACAGTGACCTTGGACACAAAAGTTCAATGGTTCCTTTCCAACTCTGATCCTCTGATGTATTGCAGACATGATTTGTGCTAATTTAATAATCCAGGATGTGAGATGCTGCACAGATACGAAACACATGGTCTCAAGAACTCCCTCATAGAATGTTTTTCATTTCCTCATTTTTATTATTCAACACTAAATAAAATGGAAGTGCAATAATAAGAGCCAACAGCAAATAGTAAGCTCATTTGTTTAATCGCGGGTCTTCTTCCTAAGCAATACAACGGTCTTCAAGAGGCTCTATAAACGATTAAAAAGTTATCAAATTTTTATTCAGATGTTTGGGATTCAAAGACCCCAGTTAGGGGATCTGCCCCACATAGAATCCTGACACATTTGTGGAAGATGCCAGACCAGGACTTTATGTATCACTTTGTATACTTACATAGCACCGTCAGTAGGCTAAGCGCTTAAAATGCATTATCACACGTTACCTTCACTGCAATATAAGGCGAATTCTACCCTTGTCCCTGCTGCATAGATGACACACAGAGGTGACAATGGTATAGTATCTTCTCCAAGCTGGTAAGAGACACTGATGAATGTAGGTCTGTCTTATCCCTCAACCTGGGGTCGTCTGCCTTTGTCATCTTCCTCTTTACAGTGTTTTCAATGTCACAGGGCTAGCAAATGGAAGGACCACTGTCATGCGGGGTCTCTAGTCCCACTCCCCACATAAGAACGCAGGACATGGCGAGGCCAAAAAGGAACACCCACGGAGCCATTGGTAGGGGAGTCAGACCACTATTGTCTTGCTGGTGGCTGGGTTGGAGACACAGGAAGCAGGAGACACATGATCTGCAGCCTGCCGTCCACTTCACTCTGCCAACCAACCCCACTTGCTAGCTGCAATCCGCGCTTGCTAGCTTAGCCACGGCAGTTCTATCAGTGGCTAACGGCTCACTGGTTACAGCTGATGGCCATCTACTACCTGAGCCAGCACCTTTCCACGTGAGGCCGAGAGCCTGGAAACTGCTCTCTGGGACTCTGTCTCCACAACCACATACATAATCTAGATATGTCGGACTCAAAAGCTCCCCTTTCAGCCAGAAGTCTCTGCAGAAGGCTCTGCTGACGCACCTATGGATGTGCTATGCATTCTACACACCTGTGGGTACTGTCTCACGTCTGTGAACGTCTGTGAACGTGAGACGGAAACGCACGGCCCCTGAAGTCCACGACTTTGCAGGTAAAACTACCAGCTTAAGGAACTGTGTGTCTACACAGCCTCCGATGTACTGAGCCAGGCAGTTCGCTCCATGGCAGAAGGCTGGACAGGCTAGTGGGAATTTCTTGGAATAGAGGAAGCACGTCGGAATTCTTTGTGAAGCTGCCACTAGGGGCGCTGTGCGTGCTGATGAAGCGGAGTTGCAAGGCTAAACGTCTCTCACCTTCCCGCGCCACCTCCCTCCCCCTCACACCGCGGTGGCATATGGTACCCTAGCTGACAGGCTTGATTAAAACCAGGGTTTGCAAAGTAAAGCTTCCAACGCTTTCTTGTGTTATTCTGTTCCCGCAGTAATTTGCACAGTCTGTGTTGAAAGGTTTTTCTAATGGAACAGACGCGGGAAATAAACTGGTCGGTAGCTGTGTTTGCACCAATTGTCACAGCCGAGCCATCAGTATACACAGTTGTTCAGTTAGTTATTTTGCACGATGCTGTGGGGTGCGAGTGTGTGTGTGTGTGTGTGTGTGTGTGTGTGTGTGTGTGTTCGCGCGTGTGAAGCCCAGGGGGTCCTGAGAGAAGTCATTGTCAGGATGGGGACAGGACAGCCTCTGGGGGGAGCTCTATACCCCTTGTCCTTAGGATATAGAAACAAGAGATTAATTGAAAAACCAAGAATACGGGACCATACATCTGCCTTGAGTTTGTGGAGGGAAAAAACACTATTCCCAATGTGAGAAATAAGACTCCCATGTGACTATAATATAAGCACATGTCAGAGAATGTATTTAACTCATTAGTAAATGAGGAACCAGTAAGATATTAAGAGCAATTCAATAGAAACTGCGAGTGGTGAGGATGAGCCTCGGCAGTCAGAAAGCTGGGTACATGGGCCTATGGGTACCGAATGGCTAAATGTCCAGTAGGCCCATAAACCAGAGTGTGTGTGCTTATGTTTGGAATAGAAAGGAAATCAGCTATACATCCACCAGAGGACAGCCATGTGCATTGCTGCAGACAAAAGCCATTCACACTTCTATTAGTTTTCTGCACTAACTGCTATTCCAGTACATGTGTAGAAACTGAGTGAAAAGAGCACTACCCCCCACACAATGGAGTACCAGACGCCGCCCCAGGCCACACCCAGCTCCCGCTGACAGGGCCCAGCCAGCTCCTGGCTAGAGCTCAAGCCCAACAGGGGAAATTAAGAGTAGTGGTGGACAGAATATCTAAGCCACTAAATTCTCGGGCCAGCAGTCCAGTGAGACAATGTGATCACTGGGAATTCAAGCCCAGACCGGTCACCCCAACTTGGATTTGCATATTGGAGTCATTAATCAATTCCTGTGGAGCCAGGCTATGAAACAAAAGCGCGTTGGACAGTGGCCTGAGAGGGCAGTCTGAAACGGAAGGTTTACCTGACCGGGAGGGAAAGGTGGTGTTCATTCTTGGGAGTTTGGGGAGGCAGGTGGCACTTTCAGTCACCGGACTCCAAGGGGCAAGCAGAGGCCTGAGCAGCCAGGCTGTCAAAACTCACATCTGACCAGAGCTGATGGGCACTGAATATGGCTACAAGGTCTCTGAGGAGGCAGAGTGGAAATTTTACTCATTCCCAAGCGGGGTATTTACATCAGATTTGAGTTAGCCACCCTAGGGGTCACGCCTAGAAGCATTAAGTCAAGAGGGGACATTTCCTCTGGGGACCGGCTCAAAGCCCCCGGCCCCTCGTCTGACTGGGCCATGGGCATCTGGGAAGATGGCTGCTGAGAGCAAGTTCATTCCTCAGATGTTCATCCAACCTCTAAATGGTGAAAAAGGTGTAAGAAGCCACCGAGCACCCAGCTCTGTGACAACTATCCGGGCTCCACTTCTTGTTCAAATATTGTTTGGTTCTGATTAGAAAAATAAAGCATGCTCATTATGACAGAGAAAGGGGGAGAGAGAGAGAGGGAAAGGCCATGGAGGGAGGAAGGGTGGGTTTCCTTTCTGTGTCCCTTGACGCCACAAGTCCAGCTGGGGAAACCATTGACAGTGGGTCTGGTCGCCACTTTCACTCAGTTTTGCTGAAAGAAATGATGCTCCAAATTAGGAGTGTTCGTCATACCTGAATTAACACTAAGATTTCCATCAAATTAACATCATTTTGCAAGACCAGAATTGTGTCTGCAAAGCCTCAAGCCCCCAAATTGAGGCATGACAGTGGATCAAAACCAGGACATCAAATAGATGGCTGGTAGAACGTCACCACTCTCTGGACTGGGGGCTTGCGGGGCAATGGTGATGGGGGGGGGGGGTGAAATCATGACACGCAAACCTGATTCAAAGACCTCTGTCATGCGGGAGACCCTGCGGGGTCTCTGCTCCCGCTCCCCATACAAGAACGCAGGATATGGTGAGGCCGAAAAGGAACACCCACCGAGCCATAGGTAGGGGAGTCATACCACTATATTCTCTCTGGCGGCACTATACTCTCACTGGAGGCTGGATCCACACTGTCCGCAAACCGCCATCCACGCTTGCCAGCCCAGCCGCCATCTTCTTGCTAGCCCCCATTCTTTCTCTCTTCTCTTCTAGCGTAGCCACAGCAGTTATATTAGTGGCCAATGGCTCACTGGTTACAGCTGACGGCCAACTAGCCACAGCTGATGGCCATCCAATCACAGTTGATGGCCATTTACTACCTGAGCCAGCACCTGTCTATGTGAGGCCGAGAGCCTGGAAACTACTTTCTGGGGCTCTGCCCCCACACTCCACCCCTACAGGCTCTCGCCTCGCAATCTACGCGACAGGCGTCTTCCGCGAGGGGACCTGTGCGAGGAGCCTGGGGGTGAATGCAATATCCTGGACATAGCCAGGCTCTCTGGGCACAGCCAGGGTTTCTCAGGGCACCACCAGTGCTTCTGGGCACAGCCAGACTTCCTGGACTTCTTAGGGTACCACCTGTCTTCCCAGACACAGCCAGGGTTTCTCAGGGCACCACCAGTGCTTCTGGGCACAGCCAGACTTCCTGGACTTCTTAGGGTACCACCTGTCTTCCCGGACACAGCCAGGATTTCTCAGGGCATCACCAGTGCTTCTGGGCACGGCCAGACTTCCTGGATTTCTTAGGGTACCACTAGTTTCCCCGGGCACAGCTAGGATTTCTCAGGGCACTGCCACTCTCTCTGGGAACAGCCCGACTTCCTGGGCACAGCCAGGGCATCTTCAGGGTACAGCCAGACTTCCTGGACTCAGCCAGACCTCTCAGGGCACTGCCACTCTCCCTGGGCCTCTCAGGGTACCGTGCTGGAACAACAGCGACTCACAATCAAGGTGCTTACATATTCTCAATGGCGGCCAGTCAAGAGACAAAAGCAAATATCCCCCAGTTCCACTAACAACAGTTCCCAAACAAACAGTCAAGCGGTCCATTAAATTAGGGATGGAAGGCAATTCCCCATAGTCCATAGTCATTCACCAGGGCTGTCCTGGGGATGAGGGACGACCTTGACCTCACCCTCATCTTCCACGGAGGACTCAGCAAGCCTTTCCTCCTGGGACAAGTCCTGCAACTGGGCTGCCTGAGCAGGAACTTCCCCGGCCCACAGGGCTGCAATGACCTTCGCTTTCTCCGGCCTGTGCTGGTTGGGGAACCATCCACATCTTTCCACCTCTCCACGGGGCTCCATCTCTCCAGCAGCTGCTTGGCTTTTCCTGTGCTGGTGGGAGAACCGTCCACATCTTCCCACCCCTCCACGGGGGTCCAGCTCTCCGGCAACTGCTCCTCCTGGTCTTCCAGAGACTGAGTGTTCATATCCACAAACTGCTCCACCGTCCTTTGGAGAGCTTTGGCCGGCACCGTACCCTGCTCACTGCGCCATTTGTCATGCGGGAGATCCTGCGGGGTCTCTGCTCCCGCTCCCCATACAAGAACGCAGGATATGGTGAGGCCGAAAAGGAACACCCACCGAGCCATAGGTAGGGGAGTCATACCACTATATTCTCTCTGGCGGCACTATACTCTCACTGGAGGCTGGATCCACACTGTCCGCAAACCGCCATCCACACTTGCCAGCCCAGCCACCATCTTCTTGCTAGCCCCCATTCTTTCTCTCTTCTCTTCTAGCGTAGCCACAGCAGTTATATTAGTGGCCAATGGCTCACTGGTTACAGCTGACGGCCAACTAGCCACAGCTGATGGCCATCCAATCACAGTTGATGGCCATTTACTACCTGAGCCAGCACCTGTCTATGTGAGGCCGAGAGCCTGGAAACTACTTTCTGGGGCTCTGCCCCCACAACCTCCATCAGGTTGGGTATTCTCAGCTGATGGTTGTTGGGAAAGGTGACTGGTGTGTGCTGTGTGGTCTCAGGGCAGAGGGAGGTGGAGGCAGGAGAGAGGCGACCCTCACAGACCAGCAACCCCTCAACCAGGACAAAGGGTTTCTGTCCACTGGAAACACAGAATTAAACTTAATTCACCAGCCATATGCACTTTCAAAGCGTCTTTAAAATGGGCTCAGCCTAAACCAATGATGTTGGCAAGACTAACAAGAAACTTTTAAAGGCACTCCCGCCTGCCCACTTTGGGGACCCTTTGCCAGAGAAAGTCGTCGAATGCGTCTCAACAGCATAGAACATAGAATCATTGCACTTGTAGCCAGACAGAGGCTGTCGTAAGGGAGGCGGCTTTCTCAGAGAGGCAGGTGTCTGCTATGGAGGGTCTGAGTGGGTATTTGCCAGCACAAATCTCTAACTGGTCTGTCATTTTCAGTGCCAATTGATCTCTGACTGAAAAGCATCCTGGTGCGTTTTTGCACCCTTGAAATACAAATGTTTCATCTAGCATCCCACTTTAAGGGAATCTGGAATGCCAGTGAGAAGTGAGTGTGGGTAGGTTTCACATGTATTTTGTAGACAAGTAAATGTTTTATCTGCCCACAGAAATATACATACATATGCAAAATCTCTTAAAAGGAATGCACATCTTTAAAATGGGTTAAAGGGGTGATAGACAAAGGACAAGTTTCCTGACATTGGTATGCTGCTAAAAAGAATCTTGAACAGACAAGCGAACACTGCTTCCTGTGGAGTGTAAATGGGAATGTCTCAAATCAGCGGGTGAAAACCACGCTGCTCTGTCTGACACCTCCTGCTCCTGCTCCATCTCCAGAGCTGGGGTGTGGCCTGATCACCAGAGCACAGGAAGGGCCAAGCAGGGGCCTGCAGCCCAGGGAAAGGACGCTAACTGCATCCACCTCTGAGAAACAAGGGAAAATAGATTATGTTGCCCAAAAACATCTAGGAAGGAAAGGAAAGAGGCCAACATTTTTTTCAAGTAAATAAGACCAAAAAATTAGGTCACTATGCATTGGACATAACAAATAGCAGCTATGGGAAATATAAACATAAAGATGTTGTATGATCGATCAATTGGGGGGAATCTTATTTAATTGTCTCTGAATATTATTACATTCTTACCCCTTTTCGGTACTTTTTTTTTCACTTGTACCCACTAAGTTGAAAAGAAGTGCTGAATTTTGTATACAAAGAAGAAAACTCTGGAATTGTGTATTGGTTCCCCCTCTGCCAAACACCTCACTACAGGCGCCATGCACTAACATATGTTTCTGAATACACCTGTGAACATGCACAAAGCTTTTGCAAAATCCTTTTTAAAAAGGAGAGGGAGGGAATTTCTAAATACAGAACAGTGTCTGTATTTGAAGAGTATATAACACATATTCATGAAAGCTATACTATTTTATCCACTTTAATTGATTGTGTAAGCTCACAGGGAGCCCAAAACTGCCTCTTTAAAATGCCAAGCCAGTAAAAGCAGTAAAATGGACCCCCTTCTTCCTCCGTCTCGTAGGGCATTTGCAGACATCCCAGTGCCGTGAGTAGCATCGTCTTGGGTGTAGCCCTGCGTTCCCACCATGTTTGTAGTAACCTCCATTCCCCGGTGTGTGTCCTGTGCTTTATGCCAATGTAGGAAACTGGGTGGGAGCCTGGGTGCCTTCCACAGGGGGCGCTCAATCAGTATCCCCTGAAAAGCACGACCCCATACCCCATTGGTCACATCCCCAGCATCCCACAGACCATGCCCCCAAGCCCACCTGCTGGAGAAGCACAGAGCACATCACCCAGATGAATCACCTTCCCAGACACCCCCCACCAGCCCCTACTTTAACTGCTTGCAGTTGGAAGCTAGAGCGATGTGGGCAGCTTCCAGGACAGCTCCAGTGGTCCTCCCGCATTGTGGAGCTCACCCCCTGGAGTCCCCGATGCCCCATTGTTGGTCTGTGAGAGGCCTGGTCACTGCCTACTCTGTCACCAGGGCCATGGTGTAACTCCACACCCAGAGGATGGCACACTAGCCAGCAAACTGTGCCTCACGTTGCACTCACTGCTGCCCCTCACTCTGCTCAGCAAAAATGACTACAGTTGGACCCATCCCTCCCCCAAGCCATACTACAGCGGGTGCTGGAATAATGTCATTTTGTTCAATGTCCTTTTATTACAATGTTGTTGAGGAATAAAAAGTCAGTTTCTGGCCGGATCACACCACACTCCACTGTGCGGTCTGTATGTCCTCCCCATGTCTGTGTGGGCTTTGTCCGGGGTCTCTGGTTCCCCCCACGTCCCAAAGCTGTGCACATGAGGTGAACGGGTGTCTGCATTGTCCCTGTCGTGAGGGTGGGTGTGGGTGGCCCTGTGACGGACAGCGTCCTATCCAGGGTAGGTCCCACCTTGGCCCTGAGCTGCCAGGAGAGACCACCACCCTGGACCCTGGCCTGTAATCGGTGAGTTGGAAAACGATGATCTTACCTGTTTTTATTCATTTTTCTTAATTGTATGTAGAGTTCACATTTATTTCAGTGTTCACTATTAGAAGTGTTTTGGGTCTTTATTTAGAAGTTTGGTTATGTTTTTGTGACCAGAAATGTGCCATGGGGACTTAACTTGTGTTCCTATCAATTAGCATGGGGGAAACTTGGCTTCCGTGTTCATCGTTTTGCTTACACTTGCAGTTTCCAAGAAGTTGTTGACGTTGTTCAGTGAGGACTCCCTGTACTCTGTTTTCTAGTTAAGCAGAGAAGCACCTGCGATCAATACAAAGCCACATTTATTAATATTCGATGCTGGCATCCAAGAATCAGACTCAGACTCAGGAGTTTGAATTCTGGCCAACCACTACTATACCGGCTGAGAACATCTTAGGGATTATTGTTAATGGAAAATTACTCTACAAAAATGGAAACAGTGTAAAGGATTTTGAGAAGGTGTGGACTCAGCTGCAATCTTTCCTCCCAAGGCCATTGATCAACAACGCCTGCTGCCTTGTGGAAAGAAAGAATCAGTAAAGAAAATGTCAAACAAATATTCAAGACATTTGTGCATTTCTCCCAGAAACCCCAAGTGCTTCCCATGATTCAGCTAATAATTCATCAAAACGGCTTGTGCTGAGCCCCTTACAGCCTGGTTCTCCACTCCGCTCTCTGTCTAAAGGGCCTCAGTGTCCCCATCCTGGAGGAGGTCCCATCTCCCCTCAGACTCTATGGCCACTTTCTGTCTTTTACCTTCATCTTCTGGTTGATTCTTCCCACTGGACCCATCTCCCTCCACCAACATGACTGTTCATTTTTATGCTTTAGTCCTCTCTTTGTCTCACCTCTTCTCCTTCCCAACCATGCCCTATGGACTGTATTTCTACAACCAAAAAGAAAACTCACGGGGATTTGCTAAACATGGAGAAGAATCTGCTTCCTAGTTTTTAAGCTTCCTTCTTACCACTGCTAAACCATTAATAAAAGCATGGACATGACAAATACCACTGGCTGAGAGAACATTCTCCACACTGTCATAGGATGGCAGGTGACATGGCAGAATCTGGTAATTTTGGCGGAGTAGGTGGTAATTGAGATGTTCCTTGAAGAATGTGTGCAAATTCAATAGGCAGATCTTGGATGATAATATTTCCAGCAAGGGAACAATGTGACAAAAGGCACAGTGTTAGAAAAAATGAGTGGAGAAGACAAAATACTCTGATGTGAATGAAGAATTAGGTGTAGTGAGGGAGAAATGGTGAGTAAACGTAATGAGAGGCCCTGAAGTGAGAGAGAAGAAGGGAAAGAGAAAGGAGAGGGGCTGATAGCAGACTGTCAGCACAGGAGAGACATGCTGGCATCTCAGAAGCACAGGTCTCCCCATGCTTTCCATTAACATCCAGGCCAGTGTGACTGCCATGACGCCTCTGTGTGGCCACTTCTGTAGACTCAGAGACAGGCGGTCCACCCCAACAAGGTAGGAAGGAAGGAAGGGAGAGAGGGAGGGAGGGAGGGAGGGAGGGAGGGAGGGAGGGAGGGAGGAAGGAAGGAAGATGGGAGGGAGGGAGGGAGGTCAGGAAAAAGGGAAGGGCAGAAGGAAAACCTTCCCAGAAGTCCTACCTGGACTTACATACAGCAAATGCCATCACACATGATCAGTGTGTGAGATGAGACTCTGGCTGTGCTGTTTGCATCTACAAATGTCCTGCATGTTTTTAATAGCAACATATAAAGCCATTTACCAGAGATGTACTTCTGGACCTGCCAGGAAGTGCAGAGGAAATAAACCAGAAATTAGCATCCCCGGAGAAAATAATTCACAAAAATGAGAATGTACGTAGGGGAGAAAACTCAATATTTAAAGACCATTTTGCAACAAGTTTATGGCTTTCTGTGTACAAAAAAACACACACTATGGTCTAAAAATTCCTCAGGACTCTCCATACTTAGTTGTTATACTGCTGTGTTCAAGTGTGCGTGTGCTCACATGTGTATGTATGCGTGCACGTGTGTGTGTGTGTGTATTCAAAAGGCACCCACAATCAGAATCTGCTGCTAGAAGGGCTGTACCAACCACAGGGATTTCTAGGCACCAGAAACAGCAACAGCATTACTTGCAGATAAAATGGAGCAGAAGTCGAGTCCAATGCAGACGCAGCCCCCAGGAGTGTCTGAGTCACAGGACAGAAATTGCTGTCTGTGAGTCAAGGCTGGTGACCCCACAGCCTCCCTTCTGTAGGTCCGCCTTTAAACACGAGTTCTTTCTTCGTGTTTGTCAGTGCTTCTCCTGGGAAAGAAAACAACCCTGGAGCTAACATGCAGACTTCATGGAGCAAGACAAATAACATCTGGAGTCGTAGCCGGGAGTCAGGAGGCCGAGGCGGGCGGGTGGGTCCAGCGGGCATGGCCATGAGCTCCGGCCGGTGGCCCTGCGTGCCGCCACCGACAGCATATGTTTACACACTAATGAACACCGGCTCATTGAGAATACATTTGCATCCATCAAAGTCAAACAGTGAGCAAATGTCCTGTTGTGTGCCAACGGCCCTGGGAATGTCAGGGGACTAGAACCACTGCCCATCCAACGGCCCAGCATCATAGAGAGAAAAGATGGAGAACAGGAAAGGGCAGAGCTGAGAGCCCCCCCTCCTGGGATGCCTGAGGACTGCTGATTGCTGCAGACTCCGCTGAGCCTGGTCCTGGAGAGGGCAGGCCAGGGGCGGGGGAGAGGCAGTGAGGGAGGCACATTCCCCCTAGGGCAGAAGGGACCCTGAGGAGTGCCTGACTGTTACTTAGCCCCCGGTGTGTGCCATTTTGCTATAGCAGCCCACATGGGCCAAGACAACAACACATTTTTACCTGCATCCTGCTTAATTTGTCTGCGTAACGCTTGTCTCCCCTCTAGACTCTGACCCTGTGAGAGCAGGGCTGTGGCCAACCACTTCATGCCCAACATGCAGACATGCAATAATGATTTGTCAAGTGAATACACGAATAAATGAAAGCATCATTAAAACAGTGAGCAACTGGATGAGTTAAACCGATCGCCGTGACAACGCTTCTCCTAAATAAAGACAGAAGGCCCTTGGTGCTCTACACTTGACACACCACGTCCCTTTCCTGAAGACAGCCTTTCCACCGGCCTCCTGCCTCAGTCCCTGAAAACGCCTGCCTTCTCCTTCCTCCATTCAACGACTCAGAGCGCAGACGTCATTTTCAAACCCACAATTAGTGAGATTCATATTGTAGAAGAAAGCTCAATTGTTCACTTGTTAACTCAGCACTTGGGACCCATAAGCTTACCAAGAGGAAGCAAAGCTACATTTTGTCTTTTCAGAATGGGCCTCAGTTGCTGCCCACAGAATGATCTTCGACCTTCCGCCCAAGCCTCAGCGTTTCATTTAAAAATACACAGGTTTCAGAAATGTCATCTTTCCCAACTAGTCGTATAAAAATATGATGCATTTAACATTGAAATCTTAGGAGAAAATAAAACAGACAAGATTATATGTATGTTTATATAACTGAGTTTTCATTTGGTTCTAAGACTCAGCTCTATTAGGTTGGTGCAAAAGTAATTATGGTTTTTGCAGTTATTTTTAACCTTTTAAATTGCAATTACTTTTGCACCAACCTAATATTTTAACTGAAAATATCTCACTGAATCAAACTTTAAAGCACACAAGACAGGTGCCTTCTGTTTCCTTCCAGTTGTATTCCTGTGTCCACTAATTTGGGTGCACACAAACTCCCAAGCATCATTCACTTTTGATAACACCCATTTTGAAGACCTTGAAGTGCTACATATGACAAAGTTCAATGAAAAAAAAAATCACAGCATTATCTGTCTTCTCTTCCCAAATTGCATATGATTCCCAAAGGAATTTTAATAAGGCCTCGACTATTCACCCATGTTGCTTTTCTTGATGCATTTTCCACCTTTAATACTCTTTTCAATCTACAAAACTCAATGCAGCCCCTTCTGAGATGGCTGTGCTGTCATCCAGTAAGTGGGGTCTCCTCTCTGCTGAAAATAATTTCCTTTTCCTTACTGTTAGGCTAATAAGTTTCCTTGCTACTTTTTACAAAGTAGCAAGAACTTCAATCTCAGAAATTAAGTATATCAAGCTGTAATTCAAATTAAAACTGAAGGAAGGGAGGAAGGAAGGAAGGAAGGAAGGGAGGGAGGGAGGGAGGGAGGGAGGGAGGGAGGGAGAGAGGGAGGGAGGGAGGGAGGGAGGAAGGAAGATGGAAAGGAGGGAGGGAGGTCAGGAAAAAGGGAAGGGCAGAAGGAAAACCTTCCCAGAAGTCCTGCCTGGGCTTACATACAGCAAATGCCATCACACATGATCAGTGTGTGAGATGAGACTCTGGCTGTGCTGTTTGCATCTACAAATGTCCTGCATGTTTTTAATAGCAACATATAAAGCCATTTGTGCCGCAACAGGACCAGGACTTTCTGCCTCGGGGGACATGGCTCATCAGCCCAGTGGGAGGCAACATCCCTAGAAAAGTCTGAGGGTGGGAGAGGGGCAGATGAGGGCAGCAGCATGGAGGAAGCACTGCTGTGATCCTTCTGGGATGAGCTGGCCTGGCCGTTAGGACCATGTTGCAATCTAACATGCCAGAGACAGGGATTAAAACAGCTAAAAATTTCAAATCGAATCAAGGGAGCAGAAAGATTGGTAATTCTTCAGAGACCTGTGCACGGAGGAATTTAAATTCTCTCTCTCTCTCTCTCTCACACACACACACACACACACACACACACACACACACCCCTAGTCAGATTGCGCATAATGATACCTTGGAAGGGCATGTGCCTAAAAGTGATTACAACCAAACCACGGAGACTGAGGGTTCAGCAATCACCACCAGGGGGGTGGCATGTCATTTCGCTTTAGTCTGCTTGGTGAATCTTTTACACAACGTGAATCAGTATCTAATTGTGAGTCTGATTGAACTTACGGTCATCTCCATGCTCACAGCTCTCTTGGCCATTGGAGCAGCAAGCAAATTACAAAGAACTGAGCTTTTGTGCATCAGGAAAGGAAAAGAAGTCTGTCCACATGAAGGCTAAGTGGTCTCGTGGAGAGAGGAGTAGAGAGCTGCACCGGCTTAGCACACAGCCGAAGTCACTGGTAAGGCCACGCGAAAGGCATTTCATCCACCCACGCACAAAGAACCTCTCTGTAAACGGCCACCAGCTGCACGTGTGGCATCATGGGCAAGCCAGGCATTCGCACCCGACACACCAGGCTTAAGCCCCAGCTCTGTCACCTCCCGTCTTGTAAACCTTATCTAGACTTGAGATGAAGAGAGTCGAGGTTAAATGAGAGCCTGTTATGTTTCTAAAACCAAGCGTTGGCAATCTTAGACAGACGTCCATCATGATCCTTTCCCTTTGTGAAAGTTAAGTCCACTGATGACCATACTAGCTATCACATACAACTATCAAAATAGGTTCTCAGTGCATTTTTTAAATGAGCAAATGCGAGTCTCCTTGACTGTCATTCTTCCAGCTTCCTCCACCATTTAGGACATACACTACTTCAGCATTTCTACTTCTGCCAAGGCGAGCCCCTCAAGGAGGAAGGAGGTGAGTGGCGCAGGGCTTGGAAAGACTGGTCCGCAACAAGATTGAGCCTTCGTTTTGGTCTGTTACAGAGGCAGTCACTTCTGGGTACAAAAGTGTTCCTAGGGATTAGTCATTATCTTCAGGAAACCACTAAGAGCCAAAAGAGTTTACTGGCAGGAGAAGCTTTGTAACGGATGAACTGCCAGACCTCTTATCACCTGAGTGTGCAAACTCACAATAGTCCTGTGCATTGGCTACTGTTAATAATAATCTTTAGATGTGGTACAAAGAAGTCACGCAACTTACTACGGCCACCCTATCTATTAGCACATAGCAAAACCATCATCCAAACTCAAACCTAACCTGAGTCAAGACTCAGCACCACAGACCTCCTGCTTCTCCTGTAGTCACTGAAAGAGAGGCTAGATTGTGGTCAAATATCTAGCTAATTCTCTAGGACAACTTGGGCAGGATTTTGAGGTCACGCGTAAGTCCCATTCACGTATTTTCATAAAAACATACTAAAAAGCAGAATGGCTTATGCAACATGGGTGGGTTAGGGTGAGCATGTTAGCTATGTTAGCTATGTTTTCACGAGCTCAGGCTGCTATAACAAAATACCATAGACTGGGCCATTTAAACAACAAACAATTATAATCTCACAGTTCTGGAGACTGGAAGTCCCAGATCAAGGGTGAGCATGGATGAGTTCTGGTAAGGCCTCTCTTCCTGGTTTGCTGCAGCCACCTTCTCACTGTGTCCTCAGCTGGTGGAGAGCAAGCTCTCTTCTGTCTCTTCTTGTAAGGACACTAGTCCTTCCAGGTCAGGGCCCCACCCTTATGACCTCTTTTAACCTAATTACTTCCTTGGAGGCCCCATCTCCAAATGCAGGTTAGGCCTTCAACATATGCCTTCTGGGGGCACACAGACATCCAGTTCTTAGTGGAGTATGGGCTGGGTTGTGTAATCTTGGCTGGGTCCTTTGTCCATCCAAGGTGCCACTATGTCACTCACATATGCTTAGGGTTTCTATGAGGATCAGATGCAATATATGTGAAGATGTTTTGCAAGCTGTTAGAAACTGTATGAGCATCTGCTAAATGAGAATGAAAGAAAGGGCTGGCTGGGTATAGCAGGTAAGGCAAGTAAATCACACTGGGCCAGAATCACTTACTAGTCGGGGTCTTTTTCCTTTACAAGAAAAAAAGCAAACGGCTGCATAAGAGAAACCATATTTCTTAAAAATCCAGGGTAACAGCATGAAACCTCCTTGGTCAATTTCCCACAGTTCCTTCCAGACAATGAGGAATGAGGCCAGACTCTCATTAAATTCCTGACAAGGACAACAGAGTTCTGGAGGTTAACAGTGGCCTGCATCATTTCAGAAGGAGTTTCAGAACCTACATGGAAAAAGGAGAGAGCTCTGTCTCATGAGGACACATGGCGAACCCCACATCTCCAGCCACAGATGTTCTGCTGGCTTTGGTCATACTCAGCCTGCGGTGGTGCTATGGGGTAGGCACGGTCATAAAGAAAAAATCACCAGTGTGGACAAAACAGGGGTTCCAGGGACACTACCCTCCCAGGGTTCTAGGGAAACTGCCCTCCCAGGATGCCCTGATGATAACCTCTTACCTGGGCAAGTCATGGGGGGCCGTCCCCGCCCCAGGTCTGTAAATTCCCTAAGAAAAGCTTATCTTTGCTGTAAGCCAGCCCTGCCCATTGTTTCTGTGTATCCAGGATCACACACCTGTGAATTAAGCGTGAGCACCCTCAGAACAGCACAGAATCTTAACTACCTTGTAATCCAATCCCCGCCTTACTCTCCCACCTCCACGTAATCTTCCTCATGTTCCCTCCTTAATTCCAAATGCATAAAAGAAGCTGCAAAACTGTTATTCTGGAGAGCATTTGAGATCTTGCTCCCCAGCATATGGTGTCAGTTTGACTCAAATAAACTCCTATACAAATTCTCTGCAGGTGTGGATGTTTCTTACATCAACACCAGATAGCACTTTTTAAAACAGTCAATGTAAACAAACATCACCTTTCATTTTTTGACAGTGGCAGTTCCTCAAACATCTACTTGTGGGCCCTAAGAAGCCTTCCATCGTCATTGTCACTGTGCATTGAAAATGTGTCAGGCCTGTGCTCTCACTCACAGGGTCCAGGACTCCCTCCATGGAAGATGGTTGAGAGATCACAGGATAGAAAGGAAACCATTTCCCTACACTAGATTCTGGGAACTTGGGGCCAGAGAATATTCTAGTAGTCCCAACAAAGCCAAGCGAGTAGCATAAATTCTGCAGAAATCTCATGCTATGCCATATTGGTCCCCGTCCAGAAACACTCAGAGAAATGGCATAGTTACTGTCATTGTCACTAATACAGGACTGAAGTTCCTTTTTAGAGACTGTTACCAAACAAAGATCCTGAAAATAGAAGCATTTCCCACTCAAATTCCTATTTTTCAAATTGAATATTATTCACTAGAAAGCTAAATAATTTATGAATTATGTTTACTTTGTTTTCTATTCATGGTAATTTAATTGCATTAAAAAGAAAGAAACTGGGTCCCGTATGGAAACTCTACAATCGACAAAGAATGAGTTGTATTTAAGGTTTTCACAGCAGAGGCTGAATTCCCATCGTCATAAATGTTGTGATTGGTGGTTATCTTCGAGTTCAATTTTACCAAAGTTCTCAGCTCAGGGTGAGAGAGCAATAACCTCACAAAGGGAAATCGGGGGGAGCCGCCCACAGGAGCCATTGCTTCCAGGAGATTTGGCTGAAACCCAATCATTCGATAGGATGCTCATGGCCTAGATGCCTCTTGTCATAAGTTGAAGATAGAAAAGACATTCCAGGAATTATGAAATGTCTTCCATATTGGGTTTAGTTTCTACTGTTCAGACACTCTGCAGACACCTCCTGGCCTTGTTTGACACAGTTTATGATAAATCTGTTAACAAAAAAAGGAAGGAAATAAAAGGGAAGGAAAGGAAGGGAAGGGAAGGGAAGGGAAGGGAAGGGAAGGGAAGGGAAGGGAAGGAAAGGAAAGGAAAGGAAAGGAAAGGAAAGGAAAGGAAAGGAAAGGAAAGGAAAGGAAAGGAAAGGAAAGGAAAGGAAAGGAGAAAGAAAGAAGGAAGGAAGGAAGGAAGGAAGGAAGGAAGGAAGGAAGGAAGGAAGGAAGGAAGGAAGGGAAGGAGGAAAGGAGGGAGAGAGGGAGAGAGGGAGAGAGAGAAAGAGAGAGAAAGAGAGAGAGAAAGAGAGAGAAAGAGAGAGAGAAAGAGAGAAAGAAAGAAAGAAAAAGAAAAGAAAAGAAAAGAAAAGAAAAGAAAAGAAAAGAAAAGAAAAGAAAAGAAAAGAAAAGAAAAGAAAAGAAAAGAAAAGTGGGGGAAGATGGTTGACATCAATGTGACCTTTCTGCTGTCCCCCAGGAAGTGTCTGCATCCATAGGATAGACATCCTGGTGGTGGAGGAGCCCCGCCCTTGCCCTGATGTGTCTTTCTGAGCCCGCAGGCCTGGAAGGTCCCTAGAAAGTCTTGACAGAGGGAAGGATTCGTGAAAGAAAGCCACCAGACTCCTTACAACGTTACCACCAGACACCAGCCCATTATTTCACCTGGCCGAAGCTGTTTAAAGAAAAGGAACAGGGAGGAGGGAGGAGGAAGAGGTCTAACCCACTTAATGTCATCTCAGATGGACAGTAGCCTAATTCCTCAAACGTTTTGGAATTCCCAAACATTTGGAATATTTCAAAATGCTTTGAGCTCTCAGTTGATCAAGCCCAAATTGCCCCAGTCTCAAGTGTCTGTTTCCATGTCCGATTAACTTGGTGTCTAATTGCGCCAGCTGAAGGTGCCTCCTGGAAGAACATGTTAGAGACAGACGCTGCACCAAAGAAGGTGTTCTATGCGGGCATTCTGATAATGGAGGACGGGAACGTTACCCTCCACCTGCCCTCACACTGCAGCCCTGGGCCCAAGTCAGGGTGAGTCACTCGCCCCAAAACCTCGGTCATCAAGATAATACTTCCATGCAATATTTCTAAGAATCAAAACTCATGCAAGAAAGTCCAGGAGGAACAAAAAATCAAATTTTGAAATAAAGACAGGATCCGATGGTGCTAGGCTGAGCCAAACTGAAGTTGGGGGCGAAAAGAAAGACATGCACCCCCACAGACGTGTTGTGATAAATGTTTTTAATGGTTGATTTTTTTCTGGAACAGTAAGGTAGTAGAGAAATATTCAAAAATTGAAAAGCAGGTGTATTAAAATTCACAGCATTATTTTAAGTTTACATGTTTTATTTACTTCAAAAATAAAATTTATTATAATTTTACACTTTTCTACATTAATGGAAAGAAACTCATACATAATATTTTCAAAATCTACTTCTTTGCTTATCTGGTTTTCAATTGAGAAGAACTGCCATTCTGGGACCAAGTAATAACCTTAATTTTTAAAAATTAACTTCAATTTACTAAAACTTCTTTTACATGATATCACTGTGACTCAAGTTGTTAAAAGTTCTCAAGACCATTTCTAACTTTGGATCAAATTTCAATAAGCAAAACTTACAAATGACTTTTAGAAGATCCAGACATGATGCTGATTTTTATCACAAATTATTGACAATATCGGCTGCTGAAAACAAGGTATTTCAAATGAAATTTGTCCAGGACTTCAATGGTCAGAATATTTTTGTTTTGCTTTTTTCCTGAGCTGAAACAGTGGCTGCTTTTTGAAAAATCAGATGAAGTCATGCAGAATAAATTATTTTTAGTAAATTCAAAATCAGAATTTACAGTTAGATTTTGCATTTCTTCATTTCAAATGTGAAATTAGGACACTTGTAAGCTCCTAAATGTCTATGTTGTACCCACTTTTCTTACAATAATTGATACTCAGCTGATGCATCACACAATTCCAATTTTTTTCCTTATCCATTTATTTTCAACTGCAGAAAGAATATTCTCATTTTTTGCTAACATTTCAAATTCATCAAACATGCTTTCAAAGTCAGTCTGTCTCATTTGGTTTAATTCACAATGCTCACTGAAACTGAGGCAAGTAAAGGGGTCAATTATGGAAATATTATTGATGAGTTTTGCTTCCATTAAAACCAAGAAGGTAAAACAAATAAATTTTGGGTTGGGCATAAATAAAATATTTAAATTTAAAACTATGTTGTGAGTTTTAATACTACAAATGTTCAGTGTTTTTCACCTGCCTTAATGTTTTGGGGGAAATTAACCATAAAAAAATGAAAAAAAAATGTACATAGGGCGCACCTTTTCCTTTGGCCTCAGGCTTCAACACTGTGTACATAGCCAGCATCAGTTCCCGGCAAGGGGTTCTGTGCCCCAGGTGACCACGCCAACGCCCTGCCTCTCTGCAGCCCACGCAAGTAGCCCAGTCGTCAGGGGCCTTTGCCCCCCATGCAACCTTCCCTTCGCCCCAACCCCACCCCGCATAGCCTCTCCCTTCCCCTGCCATCCTCAAATCTCAAAGCCGTGAAGGAAGAGTGGGTGCATCACCGCTTCCTTTCCTTTCTGTCCACTCCGGACTCTGAGGACCCACAGCCAGCCCTGCCACGTCTCTGCTCTGTGGCCCTGGGTCAGCTGTGTAATCCTCTGTGCCCCAGTCTCCACGTTCTAAAATAATAAAATCTGCCTCCTAGGGTTGCTCTTGAACACACACAGAGTACCTGGCGAGTCCCACATAAGAATGATTACCACAGCTCTAGATAAAACTGTAGGCAGGAAGCTTTCCTCTGGCTTAAGCACCTATCAGCCCCATACACTTGTCAGGGTGGAGATCTGATGTCGCCGTCTTGCCAGATGATGAGTCAGCCTGATGCCGCTTTGTGGAAGCTTCCAGAAGAAGGTGGTGTCTGAGGCAGAGACAAAGGCTTTGCTGCTCAGAGTAGCAACAGGCATCACACACACACCCTCCCATGCCCCGAGTCCCATGGGTGACATAGAGGTCCCCAACGGACATTGCATACACAGTGCATCTGTATCAAAGCTGCAGAACCCCAAGTGGGGGAATCTGCTGATTTTATAGCAAGCAGTAAGCAGTTCTGCTGTTTTCTGTGGGAAAGGAGGCATCACTGCCTTCTCTGTCAAGGTGACCAGCTGCATAAACATCCTGACAAATGGCCTGGATGAAAGAGTGGTCAGGGCCTTGAGGTCTTGGCACACAGAGGAAGGTGTGTGTGGCACAGGAGGCCCAAGAGGGCTGCCTGCCTGCGTCTGCAGTAGTCACTCCCTTCCTGTTCCACCCCAGTTGGTCTCTGCTGGGCACCAAGGGCTCTCACAAATGCGAGTCTTTCATTGATGAATGCAGCTTACAATAACCTAAGTCTCCCTACAGTGTTGTAGTCTTAATGCATTATCCGCCCCCCATATCAGTAATGTCCTTTTTATATTCTAAGGAATGAATCTCTAATAGTGTAATTTCATGCCCCATGACCCATAAGTGAAAGAGAACGTGTTCTGGGACATTCCTCAAATCCAATTCTTTATTCTAAGTGATGAGGAGACAAGGTGCTCAGTGGTTTGGACAGGACTTGCTTTGGAAAGGACTGAAAGAGCATACATTTAGGCCGCTGAATTAGTTTCCTAGGGCTACCATGACAAATTACCAGAAACTTGGGGCTTAAAATGCCAGACGTATATCCTCTTACAGTTCTGGAGGCCACACGTCCTACATCCAGGTGTTGGCAGAGTTGGTTCCTTCTGGAGGCTCTAGGGGAGCCCTTAAAGACACCACAAAGAAGCAAACAGACACCTTCAGACTGTGGCTGCATGAGGGTTCTCCAGAGAGAAAGAACCAAGAGCCTGTGCACATAAGAGAAAGAAGTATTTTAAGAAATTGTCCCATGTGATTTTGGAAGCTGGCAAGTCCAAAAGCTGCAGGGCAGGCAGCAGGCTGGAGACCTAAGGAAGGGTTGATGTTGCAGTCAAGCCCAAAGTCCGCCTGCTGGCCGAGTCCCCCTGGCTCAGGAAGACCATTCTTTCCGGTATATGGAGGCCTTCACCTGATTAGACGAGACCCACCAGATTAGAAAGGCAATCTGCTTTACTCAAAGTCCACTGATTTAAATGTTAATCTAATTTTTTTTATAAAGCCTTCATAGACACATCTAGAATAATGTCTGACCAAATATCTGGGCACTGTGGCCTGGCCAAATTGACACATAAAATAAACCATCACATTCTTCACATCAATGGCAGGGAGAAAAGGGTGGAGTGAGGGGAGGCAAAGCTAGAGCTTCAGAGAGACTTGCCATTATGTGGGCCTGGTTCAGATCCTGCTCCAAAGAAATGGACTGCAAAGTGGTACTGCTGAGACAGGAGGGGGCCATGATTGTGGACTGGATGTTAGATGATTAAAAAAAACTCATGCTTAACTGTGGCAAGTGTGATCATGGCTTTTGAGAGAGGGTCCTTATTGCTCAAAGATGAATGGTCAAGTATATCAGGTTGACATGACCTTTCATGAGAGTTGCACTGAAATGATTTCATAAGAAAAAAAATACAAAAGCAGGTAGGTGAGGCCAATGCAGCAGACCCTGGGTCTTTGTTGAGATTTGAGGGTGCTGTATGAGGATGTGTGGGACCCTTCTCTCTGCCTTGGGTATTTCTGAAAATTTACTTAAGAGGTTTTCGGAAGGTAATTTGGAAAAATGTTATCGGACACAGTGCGGTACAGGACATCACACTGAGCGTAAATGTGTTTGCTAAACTCTTGTTATCTTATAAATATCTTCGTGGATTCTCTCCGTGTTCCTTTTCTCCTCAAATTCATGACTGAAAATAGCAAAACTGCCTTCTATCTCTTAGCACATAAAAGCGATCAGATTTGGAATTATGTTAATACAGTTTACCCAAGTTCCAGGGAGAGCATTTGCAAATTCCCACTGTGAGAGTATTTCTAAATATTAGTAAAACATCAGGTGGTAACAGAATGCATGTGGAGGGTTTGAAAGTGTGTTAATGGTAGGCTTATGCACAACTGGCTAGTTTGGCTTAAAGACTGTCCAGAGATATTTTTATCTTAATTTGTGTTTTATTCAGAACTCCTAGAAAAAATAGCAATATCATGTAAAACCCAGAACATTTCATGCTTTCTCTGAATGCACCATGATTTTGGCAATCTTTAAGGAAAAGCATCAATTCTATAATTTCACATAGAACCGTGAACGTAGCAAAAATTAGTGGAAGAACATGCAAACAATGTATTTTAACATTTCTAAATGAGATTTGCAGTTACGGACCCACTTTTCCACAAACTGCTAATTTATGTATTAGGTTTCAAATGTTTTCAAATCTCTAAAGGGAAAAAGAGATAGATTTTTATTTCTTTAAAATTAAATGCTTTTCTCAGTAATACATTTTCACTTTAGAACTCAGTAGGGTTTTTCTTGAAAAGAAATGAAACAGTTTTTTTAAAGATTTTTATTTTAAAAATATAGCTAAAAGACAACATTATGTGAGTTTTAGGGGTACACCATGGTTGTTCAACATTTATTTACCTAAACAAGTGATCACCGTGACAAGTCCAGCAACCATCTGACACTGTACCACGCTATCACAATATGATTGACTATGTTCCCCATGCTGTACATTACATCCCCATGACTCATTTGTTTTATACCTGGAAATTTGGACCTCTTACTCCCCTTCACCTTTCCCTCCTTTATTTAATTTTTCAATTACTGTTAATATTCAATATTATTTTCTATTAATTTCAGGTGTACAGCATAGTGGTTAGACATTTATATAGTTTAAGAAGTGATCCCCCTGACTAGTCTAGTACCCATCTGGCACTATACATAGTTATTACCATATCATTGGCTATATTCCCTGTGCTTTACTTTATATCCCCACTACTATTTTGTAACTACCAATTTGTACTTCTTTTTTTAAATTTTTATTGGGGAATATTGGGGAACAGTGTGTCTTTCCAGGACCCATTAGCTCCATGTCAAGTCATTGTTTCAATCAAGTTGTGGAGGGTGCAGCTCACCGGCCCATGTGGGAATCTAACTGGCGACCTTGGTGTTATGAGTACTGCACTCTAACCACTGAGTCAACTGGCTGCCCACTGGTGGCTCAGCTCCAAGCTCAAGCCATTGTTTCTCACCTACCCACATGGAAATCGAACCAGCGACCTTGATGTTATGAGCACGGCACTCCAAACACTGAGCCAACTGGCCGCCCCAGCCAATTTATACTTCTTAATCCCTTTATCTTTTTCACCCTGTCCCCCAAGCCCCCTCCCATCTATCACCCCGATAGATCTAGTACCCATCTGATACCATATATACTTATTACAATATTATTGACTATGTTCCTTATGCTATACCCTACATCCCCATGACTACTTTGTGGCAACCAATTTGTACTTCTTACTCCCTTCCCATTTTTCCATCCATAGCCCCAAGCCCCCTTCCATCTGACAAACATCAAAATGTTCTCTATATCTATGAGATTGTTTCTGCTTTGTTTCTTTGTTTATTTTGTTCTTTAGATTCCACATATAACTGAAATCTCATTGCATTCACCTTCCTCTGTTTGACACACCACTCAACACAATGCCCACCCGGTCTATCCGTGCTGCTGCAGATGACAAGAACCCATTCCCTTCCCTGGCCGAGCAATATTCCATTGTACATATGTACCACCTCTTCTTTATCCTTTCTTCCATCAATGGACACCCAGGCTGCCTCCACATCTTGGCCATTGTAATCAATGCTGCAATGAACATATGGATGCACACATCCCCTTGAAATGGCATTGTTTTTTTTTCCCAGATAAATACCCAGAAATGGGTTCTTCTTTGTCTCTTATTATAGCCTTTGTTTTAAAGTCCATTTTGTCTGCTATAAGTATCATTACCACAGCTCTTTTTTTCCCATTTCCATTTTCATGAAATAACTTTTTCCATCCCTTTGCTTTCAGTTCTGTGTATCTTTCAGTCTGAAGTGAGTCTCTTGTAGGCAGCATATATAGGGTTTTATTTTCTTATCCATTTAGCCAATTTATGTCTTTTGACTAGAGCATTTAATTCATTTACATTGAAAGTAGTTGTTGATAAATATATAACTATTGCAATTTCATTATTCATATTTTTGATCATTTTTTTCTGTCTTACAGAGGTGCCTGTAACATTGCTTGTAATACTGGTTTGGTGGTGATAAATTCCTTTAGTGTTTTACTGTATGGGAAGCTCTTTATCTGTCCTTCAATTTCAAATGATTAGCCTTGCTGTGTAGAGTAAGTAATCTTGGTTGTAGGTCCTTGCTTTTCATCACTTTGAATATCCGCGCCATTTCTTCTGGCCTGCAAAGTTTCTATTGAGAAATCAGCTGACGATCTTATGGGGGTTCCCTTATAAGTTACTAGTTGCCTTTCTCCTGCTCCTTTTAGGATTCTCTCTTTGTCTTAACCTTTGCTATTTTAATTATAAAGTGTCTAGGTGTGGACATGTTTGGGTTCATCTTGTTTGGGACTCTCTACACTTTCTGGGCCTGTCTGTCTATTTGCTTTGCCAGGTTAGGAAATATTTCAGTCATTATTTCTGCAAGTTAGTTCTCAATCCCTTGTGTCTCTCTTTTCCTTCTGATACTCCTATAATGCAAATGTTATTATGCTTGATGTTGCCCCAGAGGTCTCTTAAAGCATCCTCATTTTTTTTTTTTGTACTCTTTTTTTCCTGTTCTTGTTCTATGTTTTATGCTAACTTGTCTTCCAAATTATTGATTCAAACCTCTACTTCATCTAGTCTGCTGGTGACTGCTTCTAATGCATTCTTCATTTCAGTTATATTTTCTTCACTTCTGACTGGTTCTCTTTTTTTTACGGTTTCTGTGTCTTTTTTGATGCTTGCTATCTCTCGATTGAAGTTCTCACTAAATTCCTTAAGCATCCTTATAACCAGTGTTTTGAACTCTGTCTCTGGTAGTTTGTTTGCCTCCATTTCATTTAGCTCTTTTTCCAGATTTGTCTCCTTTTCTTTCATTTGGGACATATTTCTTTGTTTCCTCATTCTGGCTGCCTCTCTGTGTTTGTTTCTACGTAGTAGGTAGATTTGCCATGTCTCCCAGTCTTATCTGGGTGGCTTTATGCAGTAGGTGTCCCGCGAGGCCCTGGCACGATCTCCCTCGTCACCTGAGCTGAGTGCTCCAGGAGTGAACCTTGTGTGAGTTGTGGTTTTTGATGCATTACTATTGACACATTAGTGGGTAGGACTGACCTTCAGGCTGAAGGATTTGGCCACATCCACAACTTATGGGCTGCTGTGTGGAGGGCTTACCCCACTGAACAGGATTCACCCCAGCAGTCTCTGGTGCTTATTGAGACTGTCCTTTGTGTGTGCTGCTTGTGGGGCTAATTGGGTGGTGTTCTGCTGTGATCTGAAGCCAACCTCCAAGTATATTGGTTCTGGCGCCTCTTGAGAGGGACTCTGGTGCAGGCCCATGTTACCCACTGCCTGTGACTAGCCGGGGGTTATGTGGTACTAGCTGCAAAGCTATCCGTGATTGTCCACTGCCTGTGGTAACCCCAGAGAGGCAGCATGAGAGAGGCCACACTGTGAACCGAGGACATCTGCCACCAGTACCAGGCCTGGGGTAGCTACACAAAAAGTCAGGACACCCTGAGGACGGCTGCCACCTGCTGGCTCCCTTAAGGTTCAGCTACTGATGCAGTCTTATGCAGTACATGAGTAGTTGGATGAGGCAGGGTCTCAGGATGTCACTAGAGTGGGAAGAGTTGTGGTCACCAGGTTAATGTAGACTCTGGTTTGGTGCCAGTGCTGAGCCTGGAGCTACTCAGCAAAAGTCTCAGAGCACAACAAGGCCAGTGCTGCTCACCTGGGGCCTTCAGACTCTGAAAGTTTTCCAAGAAAGAGTGCGATGTGGGCAGGGCTGTCTGCTCCAAGAAAGTGCCTCCCGTGCTGGGAGAGTTGAGTGAGGTGAGGTCCCAGTGAGTCAGCAGGGGGGATTGAATAGAGCTCACCAGACCAGTCAGATTCAGATTTAGCCTGTGGGGGCAGGCTCAACACAGGGAAGATGGTGCCCACCTGCTGGCTGTAAGGCAGAAGGACCCTACACAGGGAAAATGGTGACTATCCTCTAGCCCTTGTATACACCTCAGTCTGCCCCCCATATGCCTCTGATGCCCCCAAGTCACTGTCTCCCTACCAAAACCCACAGTGAGTGCCTATGAGTGAGTGAGTCTGTGTGCGGGGCCTTTAAGAGGATGTCTAAATTTCCCACAGCCTTCCATCCTACCTGGATGGTCAGAACCCCACTCTGTTTTACAGCCAGATATTGTGGGGTCTCCTTTTCCCAGCAGCAGTACTCTGGGCTGTGGAATCTTGTGTGGGGTTGGGGTCCCATGCTCCTCCAGGGGGAAACTCCCTGGCCAAGATATCCCTTCTGATTCTCATAAGCTACATGGAGGTTTGGAGCCCATTCTGCGTCTCACCCCTCCTACCAGTCTTGACATGGTCTCTTCTTTATACCCTTAGTTATAAAATTTCTGTTCTGCTATACTTCAGATGGTGCTCAGGTTGATTGCTCTACAATACAGTTGTAATTTTGATGTGTTCGTGGGATGAGGCAAACACAGTGTGTGCCTACTTCACCACTTTGGATTTTTTATTTATTTATTTATTTATTTATTTATTTTGTCTTACTGAAAGGAAGATGTCCCATGTTATTGGCAAGGAATAATTAAATCAGTAAAAACTCCATAGTGGGAATATATATATATCCCATGTTCTACCGAAAGCCAAATCTCACAAGTTAGGTAGTTATGTAGAGGTGATTTGTGTGGCAGATGTTTAGGCTTTATGTACATTTGGAAGACAAAGGAAAAGTCTGGTCCTACCTGTCCAAGCAAGGGCATAAAAACATTAGAACTGTGGAGAGGACACCAGGAGACCTGGGAGACAGGCGGTCCTCGTCCCTGCCGCTGTAGCCACACCTGGGTCTGCAGCACATTTCTGTGTTTGGGCGTCCAGTGGTATATATATATATATATGTTTGTGTGTGTGTATATATACGTGTGTGTGTTTGTGTGTGTGTGTGTGTGTGTGTGTGTATATATATATATATATATATATATATATATATATATATATCACACCAGGGCTGCCAAAAAATGTATACACATGACTTGTATTCATCTTTTGTTATCTGTATATATTATTAAAATTTTAATACAGATTTTTCCTCTTTTAAAATGTGTATATATATTTTTTGGCACCCCCGGTGTATTTTAATATATACAAATTGCTTCTAATGTTGCTATAAAATGTGTCTCTGAGCTGAGGACTCCAGCCCCCTGGCAGGACCATGCAGGTATTCAGGATGGGGTCTTCTCCCCTGCTGGCCACCCACCTTCACAGGACTCAGCGTGCAATGCAGTATGTGGGAGGCCAGAGTGCACTTCATCTGCTCCTGGAAGGTTTACTTATTCACAGAAATTAACCTGTTGACACGTGGGCATGGAAGTAGAGCTTCCAGTAACTTCCTGACTACTTAACAACAGCCAGAAGTCCATTCTTTCCCCGGGTAAAGCACACACCCAAACCAAGTAGATTCATAATGCCAGGGACTTATTGGAAGAAGTTTTCAAAACCCAAGTTAGAAAATGAAATTGGGAAGAATCAAGTCTTTCTCTTTCAAACATATTCCTCCCGCATCATGGGTTTTCAAAACATGGATCGTCTTTCATCAAGCCAGTTTTCACAATAGGCGAACTATTTTTAATGCCCAGCTGCAAGTATGGTTGACTGGTTGTAGAAATTTACACCTGACTGGTAGCCGCTGGCAGTGAACAAAACACACATCCCTTGTTTTCCGAAAGCCTGCAAAAGGACAGAGGAATGCAAACAGGGCACACCATGTTGCTGCCCTTACAGCCTAAGTGATGGAAACCCAGAGGAAGAATGAGACGTCTGGGGCAAGGAGGCCTGTCCAGCAAACTGAGGCCCAGGTGCCAGCACCGCCAGACTCAACGGCCAGACGGAAAGTAACATGGTCATCGCTTTTTCCAAATATGCACCTGTCGTGCCCTGAGCAATGCTTTTTAAAATACCAGTAACATACACCGGTTGTTTCAACCCACACAGAATGTTAAAACTAAACAAGAATCACTGGGCGTGTCAAATGGTTGGCTGGTCCTCATTGCCTACCTAGCCATGAAGCACGCTGTGAGGGACCTGGATGGGTCATACGCAGAGTTGGGACAGATGATGACAATACACATTAGAAATAAGAGCTGTCAGAACACGTGTTGGTCTGAGGTCATCAGAGAGGGCCAAGACCTCCCCAGCTCTGCAGCCAGCTCCAGCTCTTCTCCAGCAAGGCCCAGTCCGTTAGGGACGCCGGGATGAGAACCCACCTGGGGCAGGACAGCGGGTGGCACTGGTTGCATGTCACAACGGCACCCCGGCTCCTGTTCTGGGTATTTCTAGTAAATAAAAACAAAATGTAAAGTCTTACAGTTTTATGTACTCTTAAGGGCTTTCTTTTTTATGGTTTGCTTTCACCAGTGTGTGCATGCGTGCGTGTTTGTGTGTGTGAGAGAGAGAGAGACTGAGTGTGTGGAAGACAGAGATTAATAGCTCTCCAGAAGATCAAGGCCTTGCTATTAGCTTCTCCTTGCAGGCATTCCCCACATCACTCATCTAAAACACCTTATAATAGTCTGATGGAAAGGGAGGGTGATTTTTATGATGTGAGTTAAATGGAAATTAGGGTGATTTTTGAAACTCTAACATATGGCCCTACTGATTACTTTCCCTAACAAATTTTTCACATGGTCATAATCTAAATTTAAATAAGAGCTTACAGGGGGAAATGTGAGGGTATGAACACCCTGTGCCCTCAGGCCTCCTAAGAGGACAATAAAAACCAAATTTCCTAAAGTCAAAGGAAAATTTGAAGCAAGTGGAAAATTAATGGTCATGAGAAAAACACCTCCAGAAAAAATTTCCCTGCAAGTGTCTTTCCTAATGATAGTTTTCAACCAAAGTTGACAAAAAAGGGAGGGATTTTTTTTTTTTTTTTTTATAAGGCTGCATCTAGATGTGCTGCATGATTTCCAAAAAGCAGCTTTGCAAGATGCTCAGGACAAACAGTGATATAAAACGGTTTTAATTGAGGCCACAATACCTTCTAGAACATCCCTCCTGAAATAACAAATGTACTGAAATATCACTTAATCATCTGTGTTTCTCAGGTTAAAAAAAATCATGTTTAAAATTATAAAAGAAGCACATGACCACTGCAGAAAGTTTTAAAAATGAACAATAGTATGAAAGATGATAATCATTTAAAATCCCAATACCCAGCGATAATAGCTGTTAGTAGATATTACCATTTGGATATTAGTTTCTAGCACTTTAAAAAATATATGTGTATTCATAATATAAAATATTTCAGACAGTGCTGCTCATAAATTTGGTATGTTCCTTTTTACTTAATTTCATATGCTTCCTATTTTCCAGTGTCACTGAAGACTTTTCATAAAATCCTTTGTAAAATCCTAAAAACATGTGAATATCCACAGTGTATTCCATCTACACTAGTACCACATTTTAATGATGACGTTTTTAATTTTCCTTCTCTACCACCAAAATATGACCCACTTGCTGACATCAGAACACATACTGATTAAAGTATTTGTATACTGTTTCTTAACATGAGAGACACTCTTGGAACTGCTGAGTAGGTGACAAAATAGTGGAGCTTATGGACATTTTTGGTGGTGTTTGAGGAGGGTGGGGCCAGACACCAGAAATTCAGTCTTCACTGGTTATTTGGGAATATTTGATCCCTTCAGCCCAGCACACGTGCAGAGATTTTATTGTTCCCTGTGACACACGGCATTGCATCTGCACAAAGAAATAGGCCTTCTGTGCAAAGGGCAAGAAAAGTCCCCATGTACACAGGATGCCCGAGGTTGCTCAGAGTGAGAACCTGATTTCAAGATGCTCAATATACAGAGTGGGGGTGGTTGGTATCAGGGCACCAGGCGTCGTGGCCAGAGTCCAGGGCGCAGACGCTCCAGGAGCATGCGCGCAGCTCCTTGTCCTTACCTGTGACCGGGGCTCACCTGCACACCTCACGGGGCCACTGTGAGTGTGCAGGGCCCAGGACAGTGCGCCCCACAGAGACGTGCTCAGGACATTACTGCCACTACTGTCACACTGCTCATAACTCATGCAAGCATGTGATACACCACGGTATGCTGTAGTATTATAATGATACAGTCACTGACGCTACGGGTGCTGCTAAAAACATAGTTGAATGGTGTTATTAACATATGGTTGTTACTATTACTAATAGAACAATGTAGCTATGAGCAGACTGTCATATACAGTATACTACATTAGCAGTAGTCACAATATTTTTGTCCTTGGTGTTGTACAGGAAGTAACATGGCATTTACATCCTAAAGACTTGATCATACCTGTTTATTTTCAGGTGTGTTTATGTGTATTTGTGCATGTGTGTGTGCGCACCCATGTGTGTTTGTGTGTGTGTAAAGTAGATTCCTCAGGAGAAAAGCTAGTTTGCAAGAACAAACGAATCATTTTTGACTTACAAGGGGATGATTTGGAAGCGTCATCATGGGTTTTGTTTTCATGCTGGCACTCAGTTAGCTCTACTCTGGGATCACAAGTGCAGAGAAAATCTCAGAGTAGAGTGAATTGTTTTCATCCTAAGTGGCCTGGGAATAAACGATGATGAGTGACATTTTGGAGGAAGGTACAAATGAGGAGGGGGAGATACTGGAAGAGAACCCAAGGACACGAATTTTACTGGCAGAAAACAAAGAAGCTGAGACAGAGAAGTGGGATTCCCCTGGGGAGGAACGTGGCAGTGGCAATGGCACCAAGTTCCCCTTAGCGGAATCCAGGCATGTCCCTGAGGCTTTCTCGTCACCTCCTTCAGTCTGAGTCTCTGCCTCTGTGCCTCTAAGAGGAAGAGTCGCAGGCCCCCTCCAAGGTTCTCCTGCTGCCCGATTTCAGGAGCTACAATCACTGTGATGCCCCGCAGGGCTGGGCTCCAGCATGGTCACCATTATCTGAGATCAGTTTTATACCTGGAGGAAGTCACAGGAAGAATAAATGAAGTCCAAGTAAGCAGGTGAAATGTGATTTTATTAGGAAGCAAAAACAAAGCTGGATGAAAGGGGGTGTGGAAGTCACACTGAGATGTCACAGGGATGGGGTATTGCATCTCATACGTGGAACCAGGCTTGGTCTGTGGGAAAGAACCACAGCCCATTATCTGCAAGTGAATTTTTAAAACTCCTGTACAAGCAAAATAAAACGGCGCTCTCCCAGCACTTTATAATAAATCTAAATGCTTTGCTAATTGCCTGTCACCACTACAAATGGTATTTGCTTTTCAGGGAGTTGTGTGTTTTTTTTTAAGGCCCTGGAAATAAATCAGAACTTTTAATTCATTTGAAGACAGATTGAAAAAAAAAATGGGGAGGGCGGGTGACCCCCTCTGGGATAACAGGCTAATCCTAGGCTCATCTGAAAAGTGTTATTGTAAAAAGAGGATGTAACCAAAGTCAGCCGGAAACAGTTTCCCACATGATAAAAATGCTAATTGTTTATGGACTATTTTCTTTGTGACCTAAAAGCCCAGGAAAAGCCCTGTGATAGAAACAGCACTTTGGGAGGGTTACCCAATGTGAAAGGGACAATGGTCCCCAGCGGGGTTTGGAGGTGAGGCCCCTCCACCTTCTCTGCAAGGCTGCAAGGTGCTCACAGTGGTGGTGTTTACACAGCCGGCTTTTTCAGCAACTCCAAAGGCCTCTGTGAAACAAAGTAGAATGTAACATTATATCAAGTTACACATTCAGAGAGCTGCGCTCCTTGAAACTGCTTCTTAAATTCCGCCGCCTGGCAGAAACCGTATGCCATCACAGGCAAGTTTCATCGGACCGTATTAGCTACGCAGGGCACTGTGAACTTCTCCAAAGAATGGCTGTGTTCAGATAAAACATCTAGAAATTTAAATGTGGAGCGTTCATTCAAGTGCTGACAGCCATTATCACAGCAAAGTCCCTGAGGCTGAGTCACCTTAGAGCTTCAACAAGAAAAACGTCAACGTGAGACATAAAATCTAGGCTGAAACTTGAAAGCAAATTATTGAAGGATAAACGGGGAGCACAGAGGGTTTCAGGGCAGTGAGACTGCTCTGTGTGACACTAGAATGGTGGGTACGTGTCATTACACGTTTGCCCAAACCCACAGAATGGACAACACCAAGAGTGACCCTAATGTCAGCTGTGGCCTCTGGGTGATGGTGATGTGTCAATGCAGGTTCATCAGTTGTAACAAATGTACCTTCTGGTAGGGACTGTGACAGTGGGGGAGGCTGTGCATATGTGTGTGTGGGGGGGAAGCAGGAGGTACATGGGGAATATTTGTAACCTCCTTTCAATTTTGTTGTGAATCTAAAACTGCTCTAAAAAATAAAGTTTATTTTAAAAATCTATAGCAAATTATTAATCAGTGTTATGAAATTTCATTCAGAATCCAACTGGGACATTATTTGTCCCTGTGTGACAGTGACTTGCCGCGAGCTGGCAGGTCTTGCGTTTGCTCCCCTGAGAAGGGAAGAGGACAACATTCAGAAGATGGGAGACGGAGGCAGAGGGCATCTGAGTGTCTTCTCCTGGGGGAACATCTGACGGTGCCCAAGCAGAGACCAGGCCCCCCCCCTCCTCCGACCCCCCGAAGTCATCCCCAGGTGTTGCCTGAACCCACATTGCAGTCTGGTCTGACCCTCCGTAGAGTCACCAGGCTGGAACTCTTGGCCATCGGAGACCCTCTGGGGTAGACAGGCCACACCAGTAACCAAGCAGCCACCAGCAACCCTGATGCCCACCAATACACGCACCGATTTCTTTGCTGTCCTGGAACTCTTGGATTCCATCCTTAAAATCTGTACACACCTTTGTGGGAACCAGGGCGAGAAATATCTGGGTATATTTATCTATCAGGGCCTTCCACCAACTCCCTCTCATCATTCCATGATTAACGGTGTTGAAGTTTTCCTGACACACAGTACGGCAGGCTGACCAGGCTTTGGAACCTCAATATAATAATTTGTCAGACATTGAAAATAATCAAAGTAAGGTAACATTGCATCCTGCTGTGTCATTTACAACGGGGTTTTTCCTGCTAGCATGGCCGAAACCCTCACAACCATTCCATCCCAAAAGTATTATTTCATCCCCACTTTATAGATGAGGAAACTGAGACTCAGAAAAGCTGGGTAACATGGTGGTCACGACAGGTGGAAAGCACGTGGCCTATGGTCCAAGTTCCCACTGCATGACCAGCCCCCGGCCATTCCTTTTACGATAGTAATGCCAACTGTTCGAAAACAAGACTTACCTTGTATTTAGATCCAAACCACATCCCGTACTGAAGAAGCCAGGCCCTGGCGGGATCATGCAGGTGCTTTGCTCACCTTTGCAGCCCATCCTGGTCTGGCTAACGTGTAATAACAGCACTGCATAGGCCCCCAGAGTTAACCGGCGTGTTGGGGCCAGTGCAGTGCAGATACCCTCTGAGAGTATATCTGCAGGTTTTGCAAACACCCATGGCCAAAACCCCCGAAGTATTATTTTATTATTTGTCATGGAAACATTACAGCCATGTAGAAACAATAGTAGTGGAAGGGGCATCGGGTGTATTTAAGCAGAACTGAGGATCCAGGTTGTGCATGAAAAGAAAAGCCTCCCGAGCGAAGTGATTTATGAATAAGACGGGTCACCAGCATGTATTATAAATGATGGCTTTCCTGCCCTGGGTGTCACAAAAGGTTTTCTAGAACCGTACGAGACACTGGGTGGTAGGGATGTGATGAAGAAGAGAACAGCAAGATTAGCATCAGTGGGACGTGTGGGGACACCCGTGGCCACTGAAAAGCCACTGGGCTCCTCGCCTCACAGGGACCTGCAACCCTTCACAAACTGAGGACAACATTGCAATAAACCTAGTTAAAATGTCACACGTGTAACAGAGGGAAAGGGGTCTAATACCATCTACCACCACTGATTTCCTCCCTCCCAGCAGGAGGGGGGAACCTTCTGACATGAGAATGAAGTTTTATAAACCATACACTTTAAAAAATGTCATTTAAGGGGAGAGAAACTGTGCCATAGTATTCTGCAGCCCGAAACGCAATGTATTTATTTAAGGAGAATATGCCTGGGTTTTTCAGGGTGGTGGGTCTGAATGAGCAAAGCTGGGGGCCTAATTGGGAGAGCAGCCAGGTGGCCGTCCCCAGGGCACCCAGCACTGCCAACGGGAGCAGTACAGTGAGACAAGAAGGGGGATCTTGCAAATGAAAGCCCACGCTCTGCTTTGTCCACAGATGAGGGCTTGGCTAATAATTCACATTAAGACTCAGCCTTCCCAAAAAAAGCAGAGGAAAGGGAAAAAAAGCTTTATTTGTCACATTTCAGCAAAGGCACTTTATTCAGAGGTCACAAAACTGACAGAAATGACCAATGAGGAACGTGCTGTGACTTACTGCGTGCAGCTTTCTTACATACCTGTTAAAGGAATCTATTCTCAATATATTTTCCTCCGTAAGTTTATTTGACTTTCATTTATTTATTTATTTATTTATTTATTTATTTATTTATTTATTTATTTATTTATTTTAAGGTTTTATTGGGGAAGGGGAACAGGACGTTTTGGGGAATAGTGTGTTTTTTCCCAGGACCCATCAGCTCCAAGTCAAGTTGTCCTTCAGTCTTTGTTGTGGAGGGCACAGCTCAGCTCCAAGTCCAGTGGCTATTTCATCATTTTCAATCTAGTTGTGGGGTGTGCAGCCCACCATTCCATGTGGGAGTCGAACCGGCAACCTTGTTGTTGAGAGGACGTGCTCTAACCAGGTGAGCCATCCAGCTGCCTGGGAGATCAGTGGCAGTTCATTGTCCTCACTCCAGTGGCAGAGGGAGCAGCTCACTGGCCCATGTGGGAATCGAACTGGCAACACTTGCTCAGAGCTCGCACTCTAACCAACTGAGCCATACGTCTGCCGTCTGCCCCTTGTTTCACTTTTTAAAATAACATAACAAGTGATATTTTGAATTTCCCACTGGTGCAAAATTACTGAAGAGAGAGCTGTCCACTAGGCAAGCCACAGAATTTTTAATTTTCTAAAGCACATTTAAAATTAAAAAGAAATGGATGAAAGTAATTTTAATAATATTTTTTATTTAACCTAATCTATCTAAAATATTATTTCGACATGTAATTAATACAAAAAAATAGCGATGAGACTATTACATTATTTTTGTCACGCCATGTCATCAAATTCCATTGTTTCCCACCGACAGCTCATCTCTGTTCTGATGGACCATATTTCAGGCTCTCCTGTGGTCACAGGTGGCCCGGGGCTGCCATACTGGACAACGTGGAATTAGATGACCTTGTCTTACCAGGTTTCAGAAATTAGACGGTCTACATTGAATTTTATCATAGAATGTATTCTCTGTGACCATATTATTTTCTTGCCAATTAAGAAGGTGAAGAAATAGCAGTTTTGTGGGATGAGAGTATTTTCCTTTAAGTCAAATATAAGCATATTTTAAAAGCCATTTCTTACTCCTAAATGTCTTGACTGGGTGAGCTCCTGAAAGCAAAACAAGAATCTGTAGGTGTTTCTATGATGTAGGAAGAAAAGTTGAAGGACTGTTACTGCTATAATCCCAACAAGCTTTTAACAGGAGAGAAAGATTTAAGAATAACAAAAAATAATAATGACAAACACTGAGCATTCCCCCTGTGCCAGATACTACAGTCAGAGAATCCTCACAAAATACAAAATCAGTAGTATTGTTCACTCTATTTTGAAGTTTAAGAAAAAAATTTGAGATGGGGAAAAGTGAGTATCTTCTTGAGGCCACAGATCCAGGATCAAGTTGTGATGGAATGAGGCCAACGTGTGGCGGGTGAGCTCGCAAACCTGTGGTGACCACAGGAAGTCATGCCTCCATCAAGGTTTCAAAGGGTCCTGTGTCCAGAGGGATGGGATTCCAGGTCAGGCTGTGCTTCCGGACAAGTTTAGTGGGAAACATTTTACTGGAAGAATACAGAAAAGTGGAAAGGAAACAATCCCTAAGAATTACTTTCAACTAACTTACTAAGTGTGTTGAATGTTGTTCAGGCACCAAAACCAGATGCTGTAATTTAAACTATAATTTGTGTCCACCATGGTGAGAGCTCGCCTCAGAGTTTCTTTGTTCTCTGAATGCGTAAAGCAGGAATTTTCTTGTGAACGTTTAAGAAGATTGCCATTGGAAGAAAAAGAGAGCCGTAAGGAGGGAGGGAGGAGGAAAAGGAGAAAAATTGCCGGGGGTGGGTGTGTGGGGAGGACTAAAAGGGCGTTATAACAGAAACACTTCCCTTTCTTTCTTCCTTCTCTTCTCTTCTCTCCCTCTCCCTCTCCCTCTCCTTTCCCCTCTCCCTCTCCCTCTCTCTCTCTCCTTCTCTCTCTCCCTCCCTCCCTTCCTCCCTCTTTCTTTCTTTGGACTTGAGGAATCTTAGCCCAGTCTAGTGCTTCCCTCTAGTGTGTGAAATACAGAATACAAATGTCACACTGAAAAAAAGTGAACAAAGCCTCATAAATTCAGTCCCATTGCAGCTCCAGGAACCACCCAACTTTGGGGATCATTTTAATTATAGGCAAGAAAAAAAAATCACAGGAGTAAAACAATTATCTGTCTTGCTTGTATCCTTACAAATGTGGATTTTTCTCCTTTTTTTTCCCAGTGCTCTGGAAAAGCTATGCAAGGAAAATGAATCTTAAAAAAATCTAATCACGTCTGCTTGCATGTTACACCATGTATTTCCATAACATTTCGGAGAAGTTTCAACAGGTACCTGACTCTGTTGTTTGGTTGGTCAGTTGGTTGTTTTGGGTTTATTCACAGATTTAAGGGGTTTATTTATTTATTTATTTTTTAATTAAAGTTTATTGGGGTGACAATTGTTAGTAAAGTTATATAGATTTCAGGTGTACAATTCTATAATACATTATATCTCACATTGTGTGTTCACCACCCAGAGTCAGTTCTCTTTCCCTCACCATATATTAGACCCCATTTACCCTCTTCTAGAGACCCCTCCCCCCACTTATGCACTGGTAACCCCTAAACTATTGTCTATGTTGATGAGTTTTTGTTCCTTCATTTGTTTGTCTTGACCTTTTGTTGTTTTCAGTTTTATAAACCACATATCAGTGAAATCACATGGTTCTCTACTTTTTCGTCTGACTTATTTCGCTTAGTATTAAAATCTCAAGATCCATCCATGTTGTCAAAAATAGTACTATTTCATCTTTTGTTACAACTGAACACTGTTCCATTGTGTATATATACCACAACTTCTTTATCCATTCATCTATCGAAGGACATTTTGGTTGTTTCCATGTCTTGGCCACTGTAAATAAAGCTGCAATGAACATTGGAGCACACGTGTCTTTATGGATAAACGTTTTCAGATTTTTGGGGTAGATACCCAGGAGAGGGATTGCTGGGACACATGGTAATTCTATTCGTAATTTTTTAAGGAACCTCCACACTGCCTTCCATAGCAGCTGCACCAATCTGCATTCCCACCAACAGTGTATGAGGGTTCCTTTTTCTCCACAGCCTCTCCAACGCTTGTTACTATTTGTATTGTTGCTAATAGCCATTTTAACAGGTGAGGTGATATCTCATTGTGGTTTTTATTTGCACTTCTCTGGTGATTAGTGATGTTGAGCATTTTTTCATGTGTCTATTTGCCATTTGTTTGTCCTCTTTGGAGAAATGTCTCTCCAGGTCCTCTGCCCATTTTTCAATTGGGTTGTTTGCTTTTTTGTTGTTGAGTTGTATGAGTTCCTTGTATATTTTGGATATTAGCACCTTACTGGAGGCGTTGTTTGCAAAAATCTTCTCTCATTCAGCTGGTTGCCTCTTTATTTTGTCAATGGTTTCTTTTGTTGTGCAGAAGCTTTTAAGTTTGGTATAGTCCCATTAATTTATTTTAGATTTTAGTTCCCTTGCCTTTGGAGTCAAATTCACAAAATGCTCTTTGAACCCAAGGTCCATAAGTTTAGTACCTGTTTTCTTCTATGCAGTTTATTGTTTCAGGTTCTATGCTTAGGTCTTTGATCCATTTTGAATTAATTTTGGTACATGGTGACAGATAGCAGTCCAGTTTCATTCTTTTGCACATGGCTATCCAATTCTCCCAGCACCATTTATTGAAGGGGCTGTCTTTTCTCCATTGTATGGTTTTGGCTTCTTTGTCAAAGATTATCTGTCCATATTTATGTGGTTTTATTTCTGGGTTCTCAATTCTATTCCATTGGTCTATGTGTCTGTTTTTCTGCCAATACCATGCTGTTTCGATTATTGTTGCCCTGTAGTACAAGCTAAAGTCAGGGAGCGTGATACCTCCAGTATTGTTCTTTTTCCTTAGGATTGCTTTGGCTATTAGGGGTCTTTTGTGGTTCCATACAAATCTGATTTTTTGTTTTATTTCTTTAAAAAATGCCATTGGGATTTTGATGAGGATTGCATTAAATCTGTATATTGCTTTGGATAATAAGGCCATTTTAACTATGTTGATTCTTCCAATCCATGAGCATGGAAAGTCTTTCCATTTCTTTGTGTCTTCTTCAATTTCTTTTAAAAATGTCTTATAGTTTTCAGCATGTAGGTCTTTCACATTCTTGGTTAAGTTTATTCCTAGGTATGTTATTGTTTTGGTTGCAATTGCAAACGATTTTTTTTTTTTTTTATTTCTTTTTCTGAGATTTCATTGTTAGCATAGAGGAATGCAATGAACTTTCGTATGCTGATTTTGTAGTCAGCAACTTTACTGTATTCGTTGATTGTTTCTAGTAGCTTTTTGGTGGAGTCTTTAGGATTTTCTATATATAGCATCATGTCATCTGCAAAGGGTGACAATTTAACTACTTCATTCCCAATTTGGATGGCTTTTATTTCTTTCTCTTTCTTGATTGCTCTGGCGAGAACTTCCAATACTATGTTGAAAAGCAGAGGTGATAGGGGACAGCCCTGTCGTGTTCCTGAACATAGAGCAAAGGTCTTCAGTTTTTCACCGTTAATTATGAGATTAGCTGAGGGTTTGTCATATATGACCTTTGTTATGTTAAGGTATTTTCCTTCTATACCTATTTTATTAAGTGTTTTAATCATAAATGTACATTGTATCTTGTCAAATGCTTTTTCTGCATCAATTGATATAATCATATGATTTTTGTCCTTTATTTTGTTTATGTGATGTATCACATTGATGGATTTGCGTATTTTGAACCATGCTTGTGTCCCTGGGATGAACCCCACTTGGTCGTGATGAATAATCTTTTTAATGCATTTTTGCATTCAATCTGCTAGAATTTTGTTTAGGATTTTTGCATCTGTATTTATCAGAGATATTGGCCTGTAGTTTTCTTTTTTGTGTTAGCCTTACCAGGTTTTGTATCAGGGTAATGTTGGCCTCATAAAATGAGTTAGGGAGTATTGTCTCTTCTTCAATTTTTTGGAAGAGTTTGAGCAAGATTGGTATTAGATCCTCTTTGAAGGTTTGGTAGAATTCACTAGTGAAGCCATCTGGTCCGGGACTTTTGCTTTTGAGAAGGTTTCGGATGACTGATCCAATTTCCTTACTGGTGATTGGTCTATTTAGATTTTTCCAGTTCTTCAGGATTCAGCCTAGAAAGGCTATGTGTTTCTAAGAACATGTCCATTTCTTCTAGGTTATTGAATTTGGGAGCATATAGTCCTTCGTAGTGTTCTTGGATGATCCTTTGTATTTCTGTGGCATCCGTGATAACCTCCCCTCTTTCATTTCTGATTTCTCTTTTTATCTTAGTGAGTCTAGCCAAGGGTTTGTCAATTTTATTAACCTTTTCAAAGAACCAGCTCTTTGTCACATTAATTTTTTCTATTGTCTTTTTGTTCTCTATTTCATTTAGTTCTGCTCTGTTTTTTATTATTTCCTTTCTTCTGCTGACCTTGAGTTTCATTTGTTCTTCTTTTTCTAGTTCTTTAAGGTGTAATGTGATGTTATTTATCAGGGATTTTTCTTATTTCTTGAGATAGGCCTGTAATGATATAAATTTCCCTCTTAAAACTGCTTTCGCTGCATCCCAAAAATTTTGGTAGGATGTATTTTCATTGCCATTTCTTTTTCTTTTTTTTTTCTGTTTCATTTGTTTGTTTATATTTTTTCATTGTCATTTGTTCCTATGTATTTTTTACCTCTCCTCTTATTTCTTCTTTGACCCGGTCGTTCTTTAAAAAGATGTTGTTTAATCTCCACATATTTGTGACTTTTTTCCTGCTGTCTTTTTGCAGTTGATATCCAATTTAAAAGCCTTATGATCAAAGAATATGCTCGGTATGATTTCAATCTTCTTAAATTTGCTGAGGTTAGTTTTATGTCCCAATGTATGGTCTATCATTGAGAATGTTCCATGTGCACTAGAAAAATTTACAGTCTGATGTTTTAGGATGAAGTGCTCTATAAACGTCAACTATGTCCATTTCATTTAATGTCTCATTTATGGCTGCTATTTCTTTCTTTATTTTCGGTTTGGATGATCTATCCGTAGCTGTCAATGATGTGTTTAGGGTCCCTAATATAATTGTGTTTTGATCAATTCCTCCCTTTAGTTCTGTTAATAGTTGCTTGGTACATTTCAGTGCTCCCTGATTGGGGGGCATAAATATTGATGACTGTTATGTCTTCTTGTTGTATAGCCCCCTTTATCATTATGAAAAGTCCATCTTTGTCTCTTGTTACCTTTTTCATCCTGAAGTCTGTTTCATCTGATATCAGGATGGATACACCTGATTTTCTCTGGATACCATTGCTTGAAGTGTCAATTTCCACCTTTTCACTTTGAGTCTATGCTTATCCTTGTAGCTGAGATGTGTCTCTTGGAGACAGCATATGGTTGGGTTTAGTTTTTTGATCCAATCTGCTACTCTGTGTCTTTTTATTGGTGAGTTCAGTCCATTTACATTTAGGGTGATTATTGATATGTGAGGATTTCCTATCATTCTATCTTTGGTTTTCTGGTAAGACTGTGTCTCCATTGTTTCTTTGCCTTTTTATTGTTTTCTGTTATATCTCTGTGGTGGTATTCTATGATGTTTCTCTCTGTTTCTTCTTTTATTGCAGTATATGTTTCAGTTCTGGATTTTTTTTGTTTTTGTTTTTGAGTGGTTACCATTACGTTTATGTAAAAGAAAGTTTGATATTTAGAGCATTCCATTTTCTTCAGCATGCTTACTTTCTCCATTCCCACATTCCGGTTCAGGCCTTTACTCTCCCCCTTTTTATGTTTTGGTTGCCACAAATTGTTCCTGTTGATGGTGGTCGAATAGCCTCCTTTAGTATTTCTTGTAGTGCAGGTCGTGTATTAGAAAATTCCCTCAGCTTCTGTATGTCTGGAAAGGTCTTTATTCCTCCTTCATATCTAAAGGATATTTTTGCTGGATATATTATTCTTGGCTCATAATTTCTCTCTTTCAATAGTTTGCATATTTGGTTCCACTCCCTCCTGGCTGGTAGAGTTTCTGCTGAAAAATCTGATGATAATCTAATGGGCTTTCCTTTGTAGGTTACCGTCTTCTTTTCCCTGGCTGCCTTGAGGATTCTTTCTTTGTCATTAATTTTTGACAACTTCAATACAATTTGCCTTGGAGAAGGCCTGTTGGGATTGAGGCAATTAGGTATTCTATTTGCTTCTTGTATTCGAGGATCCAATTCTTTTCAAAAGTTTGGGAAGTTCTCATCGACTATTTGTTTGAATATACTCTCTGTTCCCTTCTCTCTTTCTTCTCCTTCTGGTATGCCCATTATTCTTATATTGCTCTTTCTGATGGAGTCAGAAAGTTCTTGTAGAGTTCTTTCAATTATTTTAAGTCTCAAGTGTCTTTCTGCTTCCATCTGTGTCGTTTCCAGATTTCTATCTTCAATGTCACTGATTCTTTCCTCCATCTGGTCAACTCTACTACTTAAACTGGTTATTTCATTCTTAATTTCTTCTATTGAGTTCTTAATCTCCAGAAATTCTATTTGGTTATTTTTTTTTTTTTTTATTTCAACCTCTTTGGTAAGGTGTTCATTTTGTGCTTTGATTATGTTCCTGAGTTCATTAAACTGCCTGTCTGTGTTTTCTTGCATCTTGTTGAGTTTTTTAAGAGCTGAAATCTTGAATTCTCTGTCATTTAAGTCACATATTTCCATGTCTTTAATTTCATTTTCTGGACACTTTTCATTTTCTTCTTGAGCTATCTTGTTACCTTGGTTATTCATGGCAATTACTGATTTATTATTTCTCTTCCTAGACATCTACAGGAGTGGGTTCTGCAACAGGTTGATAGAAAGAGGTCTTTCTTTTGTTCTCCAGTAGGTGTTGTTAGAATGTTTTATTTTCTCTCCTACTGCAGCCTTTTATTCTCTCTCACACTGTAGTGTTATATTTTCTTTGTAGTATTCTGGGTTCTCACACAATGGGGGGATTCCCTGGAAGGCAGGCTTCTCCTCTGTAAACAGTTCACCTGGGTCATAGGGCGCCGCCTCCATGGGGGGATGTGGAGAGTTTCTGAAGTTCCAAAGCTCTTCCTGCACCAGATTCATAGCCTGTGTGTTTCAGCAGCTGTGTTTACTCCTGCAGGGATCCACCCAGATAGGTGGGGTGGGTTGTGAGAGGTGGCCCACAGCAATGGCGGTGACCACCACCACAGCCGGTCCTGCACTCAAGGCTCCCTCCCCTTTGCCAGAACTGGTTGGGCTGCAAGTCCATGTCTGCAGACCACAGTTCTCAGAACTGCAAATATTCTGTTCTTTTGATCTGACACCGCTATTTTTCAGCTTCTAGCACTGGGCAAGTTGGGACAGGGTGAGCTCTGGGAGGGTAGGGAGGGGGCAGATAGTCTCAACGACTAAGGCTTCCATTCTCTGCTCAGCAGTGAGGGCTTAAACCACCGTTTTCAGCCTTCTTCCCTCAGTCCTTGCTCTGAGGTCTCTGCCGTGAGCGTTGGGTTCAGCCGTGTTATATGTTGTCCCCTCAGCCCTGTGGGCCATAAACGGAGCCCTAGCAGTCCGAGTTCTTCCCTCTTCCGTAGCTGCGGTAGTTCTGGGAAGCAGCGAGCTAGGAGCGCTGAGCTAGGTCTGCGTCCTGCTCCTGCGCGGCCCCTTCTCTGCACTTCTCCCTTCCCTCCTCCCCCTCTCATGCAATTCGCCCACCATTAGGTGAATTCAGTAGTGCACCTCCTACTCTTGCCTGTCTGCTGTGCAGGGTGTCCTTTGTGGAGTTATAATTGTTCAATTTGTTGTAAATTCCAGGGGAGATTTCAAGAGGCTCACCTCATTCTGTCATTTTATGATGTCACCTGGGTGGTTTTTTTTTTTTTTTTTTTTTATCTGTAATTCTCTCTTGGACCATCCTTAATAAATGTGAATTGTTACTGTCTAGGAAATAATTAAAAGTAAAGGTTCAACCAGAAATGTTGACTGTGACAACGTGACACAGGAAATATTAAATCACTTCAGACATTTCTACGTCTCAACGTGAATATTGTTCTTATGTTTCCGAACCATCCACATTATTGAACAAAGCCATTGGAATGAGCAGCTTTGTGATAAATATCACAGAAGCTAAGAAAGAGAAGATGATATGTTAGCGTTGACAAACCTCGCTGCTAGGAGCAGAGGGAGTCAGAAGGACACTTGGGGAGTGTCGACAGGGTGACAGGGAATCACAGAAAGGAAGGGGCTGGTTTGATCCAGTCCTTCTTGATGTGGCTTCTTTCTTAATTGAAGACGCTCTGAGCTACAATTTGGTCCCAAATATCACAGGACTCCTTGAACAGGCAGCGGCAGAAATGGAAGACAACACTACACAAGATATCCATATTTTTCCATTTTACTTTTTCTTTTTTTCCTGGCACTGAAGCCATTGGACGTTATATTATTCTTACGTGTCCTTTGAGTGTATACAAAGTCCAAGAAAAGTGGCAAATCATCAGGGCTGATCTTCAAAGGGAACATTGGAAGAACTGAGCTTCTGAGCACTCCCTACATGCTGGGCACCTTTGTAACCTCTATGCATATCTCCCTTAATTTAATCGTCACCACAGGGATGTGGTCGGCACTGTCAGGTCTGACACAGCAATGTGATTTGCTCAGCTTTGCACAGCCCGCAGATAACACAGAAGGCAGTCTTCTGAGAAACAAAAGTCTACTTGTACCAAACAGTCCCTGGAAGGAAAACTTTATTTTCGATGTTGTTTTATTATTCTTATTTAAAGGGCTATTTCCCCTGCACGAACACGTAGATTATTACATTAATGGGGCCACCTTTGGGAACCACGTGACCCATAATTTAAATGTCTTGTGGCTTTGCACTCCCAAATCTTGCAGTAAAAATAATCGCACTGAGTCATGAACGGCTTTCTCTCTTCAGATGTACGTTGAGAACAGAATGGAGGAAAGAACAATCACTAAAGTGTTCAGATATTTGAAAGGTGGTCCAAGGAGTTTGCAACCCTGAGGAAAATGATTAGCTAGATGCTTTCAGTCACCCTGAGAAGTGGTCCCACCCTGCAGCTGAGCACTCTCTGTTCCTTTCCAGGGATGAACCCACCGTCTCCCTGGCAAAGGGTGTGCAGCAAGGGCGGGATCAGCAGGAAGTTGGCTGACTTTAAAAGTTCCCAAGCATTCACGTGCAGCTGCTAGAAGTAACACAGTTCATCCATTCTCTTGACCTCCCACTTCATGGGGTTGTCTAATAGTTGGTTAGATTATGAAATCATCCTATTTAGTTAACTGCAAAATGATCAATTACCTAATACTGTTAAATTGTGAAATTAGGGGGTGAGCCGGTTTGCTCAGTTTGTTAGAGCATAATGCTCATAACACCAAGGTCATGGATTCGATTCCCACGTGAACCAGTGAGCTGTGCTCTCCACAACTAGATTAAAAAAACAATGACTTGACTTCGAGCTGATGAGCCCTGGAAAAACACACTGCTCCCCAATATTCCCCAATAAAAATGTTTAAAAAAATAATGCTGCAATGAACACATGGATCCACATGTCCCCTGGAAGTAGTGTTAAAAAAAAAAAAAAAAAAAAAAAAAGCGAAATTATATGAAAACCGAAGACAACCTGAGAGCCATGAATGATGTCTGAGAGGAGCAAGCACTTTAAGTAGAGAGGCCCAGGGATGGTCTGTTCCCCCACCTGTCCCTCCCTCCACTCAGAGACTCCTTTACAGCACAGCGGGGACCTGGTTATTACAGTTGTTTTGCCCTGTGGTTTCCTTTGACCTTCCACAGAGAAAATGCTCAGGAAATAGTCCTGTGGATGAATAAATAATATTAACAACCCCAAACACTCTTCCTGTTTAATGGAGTAAACATCAACTAGAGACATTTTTGGAGCATGGACGGGGCTGTTGGAGGCAAGCATTCATTGATGTGTCTCAAGTCTGTTCAGTTAGTCAGACCGTCAAGGGGATTTGCGAAATATTAGAGTGGGACCTCCAACGAGATAAAAAAGCTAGCGATAGTGTTCCTGAATTCCAGTTCGCAGAAACTATGAAACAAATGTCTTCTGCCCTTTCTCCATTCTGGTCATTCCTAGGCACATGATTACATGATGTCATAAATTAAGAACTATCTTCTATTATAAACAATGCATTTGGCTTGACATCTAGTCCCTATGACTATATGGTTTTTTGTTTGTTTATTTCTTTTTTTTAAATCAAGACTGTTTTCCAATATTTGAGAATCCAATTGAAAAAAATAAATGAAAGACTCAGAGAGACATTTAATGAACTTTAAGTTTTGCCCAATCACTGCATAAATAATAACACCCATTATTTTTTAAATCAATTTGAGAATAAGGATGAGCTATTTTAATCCTAGGACTTTATTATTTATTGCTGTGAGATTTCACCGCTTCTCTGAGTGTCAGGATGTGGGCCCCCAGGCGATGCTTGTATTATGGTGTTTACAAAGGAAATAAAAGGGTTTGGTTTAAAGGATTGTCTTCTCATCAGAATGGAGCAGGACACTTATTGAGCTCCCAGTGTTGGAAAATCAAGCTACTCTCTAAATATCCACCTTTTCTATTTTTTCCTCTGACTGGTTTCACATTTTTTGACCTGCACTGTGCTCACTTCTGTGTGAAAATGAGTTATGTAACAATAATCAAAAGTATAACCAGTAATGGCAATCAAAAGTAAAATTACCGTGATAATAAAATTGATCCTAAAGTTAAAATGTGGAAAACACATTATTATGGGTTTTTACAGGAATCGAATCTTGGCCAAGATGAACCTTGCTTTTTAAAATGGACAACGAATGGGTTTCATGTGTTTAAATATTTTTAATGTTCTTTAACAGAGAATTGAAATATGAAAAAAGTAATGGAGAAGGAAGATCACTTGACCTCGGAAGATAAAGCCCTCCTGGCATTTGGACACAATGGCCTGTTGTTTCCTGGGCACAGGTAGCAGTAGGGTACATGGCATTCTCCGAAGTCATAGGCGTTCTGCTCCGTAAAGTTGCCATAAACACCAAATTAGTGAATATGGGACAGTTGCTCTCAGGGAGACACAGGGTTAGGGTCCTGCGAGCCTCTGGTCACATGCTCATCAGCCCATCAATCAAGATCCTCTTTCATGTGTGGTTTTTTTTTAAGACATCTTTTTTTATGCATATTGTTGTTTCATTAACAGTGAACTCATGGCCAATAGCACATAGCTGTGCCTCTCTAAAGAAGCTTATCTAGTAACATAATTTCATTTGGCATCTGGCAGCCTTTGGGGTTAGAGACACTAGATGGCTTGCCAGGATGACACTTGGGGCCACTTTAAACATCGAATCACCAACGAAAGCGCAAAAATGCACACCACATAACACTTAGTAGACTGTTCCGGTGTGAGAGCTGAAACAAGTAGGCAGAGTGTTCGTTGCCTGTTTCTGCCTGAGCTGGGAATGGGTGACTCAAAATTGTTTTGACCCATGAACAAATGTGAAAGTGCCACTTGGGGTGACAAATTTTAGTGAGTATGTGAATTTTCAATGACAGAATCTGTGAATAATGAGAACTGTGTTGGATTGAGACCTGAGCATGGTTCCTAAGACAGGAAATATTTGAGGACGGTATTTAACGTTATAGGTTGTAATGGACGTGCCTGAGCTGAGCATCATTGCTGAGAGGTCCCCACGCCCACGTGCTCTGGACTCTGAGTGTGTGTGTGTGTGTGTGTGTGTGTGTGTGTGTGTGTGTGTGTGTGTGTGTGAGCGCGCACCCCTCAGCTAAGGACAGAATTGATCAGTGTTTCAAATACCAAATTTCGGCAAGCTGTTTTTGGCGCTTTCTCGATAGATTACTTTTGACCACTGGGGGGCAGCATTTCAGATAAACGTGGCTACTCATTATCCTAAGCAATTCCTTAACATGAAACAAGAATATGCCAGACAGCCACCCAGAAAGCATTTTCTTTCATCTCTGAGATCTTAATTATGTTTTTCTAGACCTACTGGGAAAAGGAAATGGAATGGGAAAGGCCCATTCCAAGGAACCTCCAACTGTGGGAGGTTCCAAGTTGCTCAAAAGTAGGATACTGGAATTCAAAGTACCCAAAAATGAGAACCAGAAAAATTCCCCACAACCTCAACTACTGTGATACTCCACTTTTAATATTTAATTAATACAACATTTTCTCCCCTAAAAAGATAAAACACCTCCTATTAATAATTCTAAATCATTTAATATTCTTCTACTTCCTTTTAATAGACTCATAATTTCTCTCCATCAGACGTGGCTCTCATCATATAAGACCTTCCAGATTGGTACAAAAAAATTTGGTCTGCATGATTTTTGAAATATCAAATACCAGCAAAAATTACCTTTAGCATCTCTCTCTCTCTCTCTCTCTCTCGCTCTCGCTCTCGCTCTCGCTCTCGCTCTCGCTCTCGCTCTCTCTCCCTCCCCCACCCTCTCTCCATACACACATATTTCTGTGAAATTGGTCAGATATTTCTCTCATGCTCCATATTAAATTTTAACTAAGTTCAAGGAAAGTCTTTGGGGGATTTCCAGTTGTTGGTCCTGAGCCCCCCTTCTCTCCATGGTTTATAATATTATATAGGACAGCTAATATTACAACAAAATATTTTAAATCACTTTGCATAGATAATTAGCTTGCTAATTATAATTACTAAGTACACAGCCTAAGGAACAGACTATGTATTATGTTTTCTTTCAAAAACTATGTGATTTAAAGTTATTAAGAAAATGCCTAAACTTATCATTAATACTTTTTTAGAGCATCGTTTTTTTTTAGAATTCCACTACTCAATTGGCTAGTCATAAATATGCCTTGTTTTATACATATCATATGTATGAAAAAATATTACTATCGTATATATATGTGTATCAGATAAGAGAGAAAGACAGAGATAGACAGACAGAGACATGAAGGGGGGAAGGGAAAGACAGAGAGACAGGATGTCACGGAGATGTGCATCTCTGTAAAGAGAATATGTGTGTTAAGGTTTTATTACAATGAACATATAGCGCAACTAAAGATATTCATGAAAGAGGTCTTCGAGGACTCAAAAAGTGGCAAGAACGATGAGATAAGTGTGTTTGAAGCAAGGGGGTGTATTTTGAGGGGGACTAATGGCAATGTGTCTTTTACTGTGATAATTTTTTATTTATTTAAACATTCACCATATTGTTTGATCACACCTCGTATACTGGACATATCACAAGGAAAACATAGTCTATAATGAACAGTGATATGAAACATAAAAATGCTTTTGAATCAGCCTACCCAAATACAAGTCAGCCAAAACCGATCTCTGTTCAGAAGGAAATTCTCCTTCACTTCCCTAAGGGCTGAGAGATGGTTATTAGAGACCCTTTCCACCAGCCCGCTGATTTCCCAGAAGAAATCAGAAGCAGTTCAGGGAGTGTCATCTCATTCTAGATATTACATTGAAGAAAACACCAAGGTTTATTTGGGACCTGTAGACTTCTGCCTGGCATGGCAAGCTGCGTCCACATCACATATGCTCATGGCACCTTCTGCCAGGGACGTGGCCTGTGATTCAAAAGCGATGCCTTGTGGGGTCAGATGACAAAATGACCATGGAAATTCACAGGTGAAGGACTTTCATAAGAGCCTAGCGACTGGAGTCGAAGATGAGAATGTGGTGATATTTATGATGATTGGGGAAGAGAAGGCACTTTAGAAAGCTTCAATTAAACGTGGTAAATGTATGTTCAAAAATTAAATTTTAGTTACTTAGAAGAAGAGTCTTTTTCCTACAAAATGTGATGTCTTACAATTTCCAAAAGCATCATGTCTGTATGGCCAGAATACTGCTCGGGGACCCAGGACATCTAGACCTAGAGCTGTCCCCACTGCTGCCTGTGTTTACATCGAAGGCCCATTTCCCACACTGTGGGATTAAGGGATCAGTGATGTCTGAGGTCCCTCTAGCTCTGACCATCTGTAATCTTATAAATGAAGTGCTGCTGTATCTGAAAGACACTTTTGCTGGTGTGCTTCAAAAAATAGATATTTCTTTGATTTAATTTAAATTAAATTTTTTTAAAATGTAGAAGTGAAAGCATGCAAGCAATAAAAATTTGGTATGGATGGACCTGGAGGGCATTATGCTGAGTGAAGTTAACAGTCACAAAGGACGAATATTGTGTGATCCTACTTGTGTGACATCCTCAGAGGCGTCAAATCCATAGAGGCAGAAAGTGTGTGTGTGGGGGGGGGGGATAGTTAGTCTTTAACGGGGACAGAGTGTCAGTTTCAGATGGTGCAAAAGTTCTAGAGATGATGGCGATGGTGGCACAACAATGTGAATGCACTTACTACCACTGAACTATACACTTAAAAAGGGTTCATTTTTTTAAAAAATGTCCTTGACTAGAAAAAAATGTTAAAATGATAAATTTTGTGTTACCACTATTTTTAAAAGTCTGTCTGAAAATCACACACACACACACACACACACACACACACACACACACACACCACATTTTACCTCCATTAGCAAATGTTTCCAAAATTCCCATAGTGAATTCCATGTCAAGAGTCTGCCAGTAGAGGGCAGGTTGCAGATTCTTGTGAAAAAAACAAGCGCGGCCATGTCTTTTTCCGTCTAAGAAATACAACACTAGGGCAACTGCATGCGTCAGGTGACAAATGGAAACTCAATTGAGAAACTGTTCCCAGGATGCGTCCCAAGACCCCTCTTCCAGGTGCAAAGCTCCTTCTCCCAGTTTCCCAGCCGTGACATGAGCAACCTCACAACACACAAAGGAGACTTAGCGGTAAGGCAGGTCTGTCTCGAAGGTGGAGGGTATGTGTCCTCGGTGGATGGTCAGTGCGGGAGCCTGCACAGACCCATCGCTGCCACTCAAACAGCAGCCAAGAAATCAAAGATGCTTACACAGTGGGCACTGGTATGTTAAATGCCCTGCTGGTCTATACAGGAGTCTTCAAAGTAGCCTCTGGTGCCATCCCCTCTCTCCATCACTGCCCACCCAGGCGGGACCCACAGGTAATATCTGCCTGCTCCAAGTCCTGGTCATTCTGTAAATTCATTCTCTGGCAGGTACAAATGTCAGCTCAGGGGCTGACTCACTGCTGTTTAAATTAGGACGCAAATCTGTTGTTCCTTTTGGGTAACAAGGTGCATCAATTCCATGAACATCACAAAGCATTGTCACTGTGCCCGCAGTGGAATTCAGACGTGACAGTGGCTTTGGAAAAAACTTGGAAGCACAAAGATTTTTTGTTTGGCTTTTTTGTTTTTGTTTTTTTGTTTTTTGCTTTTCATTTCTTTCTTTCCTTTTTTTTTTTTTTTTTTTTTTTTGAAGTGTAATTTATTAATTTGTTCTTCTTTTGTTATCATTTTGGTGTCATGTCTAAGAATTCTTGGGAAAATCCAAGGTCACGAAGATTGACCTCTGTCTTTTCTACTATGCATCTTATAGTTTCAGCTCTTACATTCAGATCTCTGATCCATTTTGAGTTCATTTTTGTATTTGGTGTGAGGTTAGGGTCCAACTTCATTTGTTCCTACGTGACCATCCAGGTGTCCCGGCGCCATTGCTGAAAAGACTAATTTTCCCCATTGAGTGGTCTTGTCACCTTTGTTGGAAATCAGTTGACCACATACGTGAGGACTGAATACTCATAGACCCTCGATGCGATTCCACTGATCAATCTGTCTACCCTTTTGCCGATATGAGTGTCTTAGTTACCATTGCTTTTTAATGAGTTTTGAAAACAGGATATATGAGTCCTCCTACCTCATTCTTCTTTCTCAGGATTGTTTTTGGCCATTCTGGGTATCTTCCGATTCCATGTGAAATTTAGAATCAGCTTATCCACTTCTACAGAGCAGAGAGCTGAGATTCTGAACGGGATTGCATTCTGTCTGTAGATCAGTTTGGGGAGTATTACCACCTTAACGTTAAGTTTTCCATCCATGCATATGGGAGCTTTTTCCATTTATTTACATTTTCCTGGATTTCTTTGAGCATTGTTTGGTAGTTTTCAAACCATAAGTTTTGCATATCTTTTGTTAAGTTTATTCCTAACTTCATTATTTTGATGCTACTGTGGGTGAAATTGTTTTCTTAATTCCATTTTCAGATTGTTCATCACAAGTGCCTAGAAACCTAATTGATTTTTAAATATGGATCTTGCATCCTGCAACCTTGCTGAGCTCATTTATTACTTCGAATAAATTTTTTAGTGGATTCCCTGGGATTTTTTATATACAAATCATTGATTTTTACTATTTTCTAACTCAAACAAGCCTTTCGGTTGTGTATACTGTTTACCAGGTGCTGTTTTAAGCTCTTGAAAAATATGCACTCTAATCCTCGTGGCAGCACTCCGAGGCAGGATTATTTTTATCCGCGTCTTGCAGATGAGGAAGCTATCGTCTGTCCATCTGAGATCAGGGCACTGGACCACGAAGCTCATTTCCAGCGCATCCTCTCCTCAGGCAGGCCCATGCTCGCTCTGCAGAACTCAGCCCTTGGCCCACTGCAGTTGCTGTCTGGGGTTCTCTGCCCCCGTTCACCTTCCTGCTCTCCCACAGCTGAAATGCCTGCTCTCTAGCCCTGCAGGTCGTATCCTCCTCCAGAAAAACAGCCCCTGCACAGTCTCGTGCTGACAGTGGGGTGTGAGTTCTAGAACAGGCTGTGTATTTGCTGCGTCTCTTTGGGGCTGTTACTTGGAGGCCTCTCTGCCTTCCTCTAAAGCAGAGAAAGCGTGCCAGCTCTGTGATCTCAGAGCATGATGTGAGCTGCGGTAGCACACAGCATAGCTGTTTGGAAGGTGCCCTGACTACATTCCCAGCAGTGTGCAAACCATATGAGGACCTGTATTTTGTCCCATGAAAAACATGCAATTGTCTCCACGTTCAAGATGAATAAACACGCTTGAGGAGTTAAGCTCGGGCACAGCCAGGCACACACTCACAGGTTTGGGCCTCACATACCATGTGAGCGTCTGGCTGCCAGGTTATGCTTCCTCCAACACCCGTGGGAAATACTTGCGATTTTCATCCATCATTCATTTGCGTTTCCCAATTAGCCCTTCAAGCTGAACGCAGCTTGTGGAGTCGGAGGCTGAGACGTGGGCCAGCACCCTGCTAAGGACGTGGGGACACATCACGGGCAGCCTGTGCTGTGGTTATACAGTGCCGTGTCTCCCTCTAGTGGCCTCTCAACTCCATGCAAGTCTCATGTCCGAGTGACAAGGAGAAATAGTGCGAGCAAAACAGCCCAGTTGTCTTACTCATTAAACGATACTTGACACCAGAAGGACTCCACCATAGCACAGAATTCCTGAAGTGACGCACAATGAAAAGATGTGGAGAGGTCACTGTTTTCATCCAAAAGCTACCTGCTATCGAGGATTAAAGGGCAGTGTTGGCATTAGTGCAGACCTAAAAAGTGGCTGTAGATCACATCAGTTGGTCAGACCACCGATGCTCCGCATGTGTTTCATTCATGTTGAATCTGTGCTCATCGTGTCATCGTGTACAGCTCTGGGGATCGAGAGGCCACACCGGCATCTGCTGTGGCCACACGCCAGGCACTGTTGGAAGCCTGGTGTCATTATATCACTTCACACTCACAAGAGCTCTCTATGACGTGGACTCGCGTCCTCCCAGCTTACTGACATGACCCGAGCCACCGCACAGGCAGGCAGCAGTGCCGCCATCTTCAGGGCCTCTGTCCCACCATCTGAATATGCCGGGCTTGCAATGCGACAGGGACACACAGGAAGGTGAGTAAGATGGGGCCACCCAGAGGTAACAGTCGTGGAGGAGCCCTTGCCTCATTTCCGTTTATCAGATCTATTGAGAGGCACAGTGAAGGCACTAACAAGTTTCTAAATAAAAGCAGCTTTGCACTTAAGTATTCACAAGAAATAGTCAGAACCCTGGTACAATGGATGGTGCTTGTGTCCCCTCCAAGTTCAGACACTGACACCTACCCCCAGTGTGGTCATGTCAGGAGGCGGGGCCTCAGGAGGTGATGAGGTCATGAGGGTGGAACCCCCATGCTGGGATGAATCCCCTTGTAAAAGGGACCCCAGAGAGCCCCCCTCATCCCTCCCACCATGTGAGCAAACGGAAGAAGATGCTGTCTGTGAACCAGTGAACCAGGAAAGTGGTCCTCCCCAGACGCTGAACCTGCTGGGGCCTTGACCCTGGACGTGAGGCTCCAGACAGTGAGAAATGAATGTGTGTAGTTTAAGCCGTCCGGTCTGTGGTGTTCTGTTCTCGCAGCTTGAATGGACTGATACAGCAAGTTAATGCATACAGGACACACTTCACAGATCTCTGATTAACTCGAAACATTGGCACAATTCAGAGAGCTCTAGGATCTCGATTATTTTCAAAGCACAAATTGTGTCCACGTTTACTCAGTTGCACCCCTGTCTTCCGTGCATCTGCCTGGTGGATGAGCCCCTCACTTAGCAGAGCTGACTCCACAGCCATCAGAAGGGGACCCACACCTGACAGGAGCCGCTCCTGGAGGTCTCCGTGCCTGCTTATCCCTCAGGAGCTGCCGCGCTGGGGACTCGTCTACCTTGGCTGCGGCCCAAGATTTGAATGTACAAGTGTAGACAAGGTAACAATGGGTTCAAAAAATTAAAGAGCAAAACCTAAATACGGTACTAGGGTGCCCAAGTGCCAGGGAAGTGGTTAGAGACACAGGTCTGGGCCAGCCACAGAGCCACGGGACAGCCGTGTCCGGAGTGGGGCATTTGATCAGCCCCCGTGTGATGCTGGTGCAGGGAAAGCTCGAGGACCGCCCTCCCCCCCGCCCCGCAGATAGGAACATGAGGACGCAGGGGCCCAGGCAGGCCTGTCCATCACCATCAGGTCAGCAGTGACCACAGGAACAAGTAGGGAAGACCCTGCCAAGAGCTAAGGGTAGACTCTGAGGACACAGAGCTCTGACAGAGGAAAAGTCCATCAGGACATTTAACAGCAGAGGTCGGGGACACCAGCTGAGCCTCCCTGCAGCACCCACGTGGCTGGCCGCTCTCCCTGAATCTCCAGGCACTGATGTCATTCCCCCAACTTCCTCATCCATCATTTTTGCCTCCTTTCAGTTGGTAATGGAGCATCACACTAAGTTTACTCTTTATTTCATTATCATGTCTTGGTTCTGTCCCTTGGAGACTGCAGCAATCCCCTGGCCACCACCCTCACCTCAGTGAGAAAGGCCATTGCCTCCTCTCCAGCCCTTACTCACTGAGATCATACCCAACCCTATTTTCCTGCTGATGTTTCCACTTCCATTTAACACATATGTTTAAGCTTTGTGGCAGTGGCGGCTATTTATTCCTAATTATCCATTTGTTCCTTTCTTCCTTGTAAAACAACGCATGATTTATAGCTGGGCACCCGGCCAGAATAAGCAGTACGTTCTCAGCCTCCCTTGCTGGTTGGTGTGGAATGGCACTAAAATGAGGCCAGTGGAGTATAAGCGGAGGGGGCAGCTTCCCAGAACCATCCTTAAGTGGTAGCTTGTGCACATCCTGTGCCCCATTTTCTTCAGCCTTTCTCCTTGCTGGCTGGAATGCAGGTGCGATGGCTAAATCTATAGCAATCATTTTAGAGTTGTGAGGTAACCCTGAAAATGAGAAGGGATATGGTGGGGCAGGCAGACAAAAAGAGGCTGGGCCCCCTTAGCCTGGACAAGCTACCTCTAACTCTCCCTTTCTAAGGTTTCTTGTTCTTTTGTGCCAAACCTCAACGTGACCAATCCAGTTTCGGCTGTGTGTAAGGCACTACAACATCACAGGAGACGTGCATGAGCAGACAGGTACGGATCACTCACCTGTTATTCTGAGACTGTTGTGCGTGAATTGTGAGGTGGAGTAAATGAGCAAATATCTAATCCCAGTACCCCCACATTTTGCAGTTCAGTCCTACAGTTGGGCCTCAGATCACAAAGACGTGAGCATTAAAATGAGCTACTGTAGTTGGCACGAGACAGGTATGGGGCATTTATCTTTTTAAACAAAGTACCAAATTATTTTGACTGATGTTGGATAATAATTCAATGGCACATATTACCAGTGGACGTGTATAGAAAACTAGAAGTTTGCAAAGTGACGTGACATGCAGCCCTTGACTGTGAGAGAATTCGTGTTCGAGTTGTTCTCCAGACGACCTGATACCCCTCAGGCCTAACTGCTGGGCCCAGCCGTATATAATGATGGGTAGCAGTTATATTAGATGAACTCACGGCCAAGTTTGATTACAACTGCAGACTTTGTGCTTACCACACAAAGACCACTGCCATCGGCCAGGAGGCGTGGCACCTACTAACAATGTTTAGAAAACTAGAGGGCACCTCACCTGCAAGACATCTAGGAGTCCCGGGCAAGTAGAGAAATTAGGGACTGAGAGGCTCGTGTGACCTCCCAACCGCCGTGACGGCCTTCGCCTTACAAACAGAGCGCTGGCTGGTGGTGTCAGGCAGAGCATTAGAATAAAGTGGAACTGTATTCACCAGCCCCTCCATGGTCCTCCCAGGGCTGTCCTCTCATGCGACTGTGGCTTCTGCCAGTTATGACTGGGGAGGTCACAATTGCTTTTGTCCCTGTGATTGTAGTATTTCATTTCCTAATCTCCCGGTTCTACAAAAACCGAATAGTTTCTCCTTCCCAATGTTACTTTTCCTCCTTAAGTATAATGTTCCATTTTTATAATGACAATTTGCAGGCTTCTTACACATTATTGTCCAAACAGTTTTGTCTTAGAATTCACGTTTTCCTGTCTTGTAGGCAGAATGTTGTTCGTTCCTACGTACACAAAACCACACCGGAATGAACGTTCTCTTTATGTCCACGCCTGGGGTGATGCCTAAAAAACCATAAATTTAGACTTAAGAGGGGATTAAGAAGAGGAGAGATCCTTATGAAATCAGGTATTTAATGGCTGTACAATCTACCAAAAAAATTTTTTGTTGAATGCCAGCATCTTATGGTACAGAAGTAACAACACATGAGTTTGTCCCCATTTGAAAGTGACATGGCTTACTTAAGGAAATGGGATATATGACCACCCATTGAAGCAGTGATTCCAGTCCCAGAAGGCATGCCAGAAAAAACTACAAAGATCCAGAAGGAGACACATACGAGGTTATTCACTAAGCAGTGCCTATGAGACTGAGGAAGAGGAAACACCTTAAATAGCCATCAACAAAAATAATGAAAAACAGAATTGGGTATAAACATATAAAAGGCTATTTCAGAGCCCTTAAGAGGAACAGACTGTGTGTGTGTGTGTGTGTGTGTGTGTGTGTGTGTGTGTGTGTGTATGTGTGTGTGTGTATGCATTTATGTGTGTGTGCATGTGCACACACATTTACACAGCAACGTGAATTAAACTTGAAACCTTCAGATGAAACCCAGGTAAAATCACTGGGGCCAGAAGTGACCATGGAAGCGGGTCGTCAGGTGTGGGCTCCTGGATGGGGCTACTCACCTGGCAGGTGCAACCAGCGTTCAGCTGCTGGCAGCCAGGCCCGTGGCCACATGTTTTCCTGTCTTGTAGGCAGAACATTGCCACCGTTTTTTCTGCATTTTCTGGAGAAACCCTTGAATAACTGATGAGTGTTTGAATCTTCTAGGCACTTGGCCAGCTAAGTAACATTGCATGTGTTTGTTGCAAGTAACGAAGTGCCTGCGTGAGTGTGGCTTCAACAATAAGGACATATAACTGACTTACGTAACAGAAGGTTCAGCGGCCAGGCTGTTCGGGAGGTGGCCCAGCAGATCCGCTCTGCCGGTGTTCGGGTCAGTGTCGCTGTCTGAGATGCTCTTGGCTTTGGGCTCATGGTCACAAAGTGGCACACATGGCTCCAGACATCACATCTTCAAACCATCTCACTTTGGCAGGAAAGGAGGCCGAGAACTCCTAACTGTTCTTCTCCTTTGTTGTGGAAGAAAATCTTTCCCTGTGGACCTCACACAGGAATCATTGACCAGGAATCACTGCCTGCCCATCCCTAAGACAATAACTGGCAAAGGGAGACAGAACTGGTGGAGACTAGTCACTGCACAGTCCCTAGGATGGGAGAGGTGACCCCTTACCTTCAAACCCACAGTGACCCCTCCTCATACCGCAGCCAAACCAAGGTCCTAACAGGCAGATGGGAGGTGTGGGGAGATGGGTTTGGGTGTGCAGCCAACAAAGTGGGCAGCAGGCACCCTTTGTGCAGAAGAATCCACTCCCTTCGTTGAGGTTCACCTATACCTGGGATGAGCTGACTGCTGACCATCTCATCACCCACAGAAAAGGGCCAAGGAGGAGACGGTGCTGCCCTCTTTGTTGTCTCCACGAAGCAGGAGCAGAGCTCCTGAAACACACTGGCCTGAAAATCATTCGTTTCTGTTAAATACACCTCAAGACGGAGGGGCTGCGCTGCCCCTCTCCCAGTGAGAGAATTGTCCTTCTGACTCCAGAAGGAAGACTGGAGTGGTCCAGTTCTGTACAGTGGAGCTGAATTTCAAAGGAATTCGTGAGCTCAAAGGGGCTCCCATGTCAGTCTTCTAGAAGCCAAGTGTTATTTTACCTCCGAGGAAACGTCACAACGGTAGCCACAACTGCGTACCAACCAACTAACTGTATTGCAACAGTCCATAGAGCCAGGACTTGAATTTCACTTTAGCGTAAATCCTTGTTTCTTATTTCAAACAGTGAGATCTGCAGCCTCCAGGTTACTTTCTAGTAAATTACACAGACCTGTCAGGGAACAGCCATCTCCGTGGTCCTGTCTAGGGGGACACAGGGGCCAGGACCTCTGCTCCTCAAGTTCCGAGTGATAGCTGAAGACCTGAGCTGTCATTAGTGAGACCCCCAAAGATGCACCACAGTGACCCAGTTACAGGACAATTCCAGGTCCCTTGCAGGGCTATTCCTTACGAGAAGGAGTAGTTGCCCTGGGTCCACCTAACTTAAAGTCCAGGCTTTTGTCACTCTTGTTGTCCCGGTGTGCAGCCCAGAGCTCAGTGTCACACAAACTCAGGGACTCTTTCAAAGAATTAATTAAATGAGTCATCAAGATTAATCCACTCACAAGTGACTTTGAAAGGACATTCAGTAATGTATTCACCAAATAAATACTGATTTTACGCTACCGAGGGCCAGGTACCAGGCATACAAGAGATTAATAAGAGAGCCTTCATGCATCTTACTGTCTGGCATATTTGGGGCTACGGGAAGCCTGAAGGTCATGGCCAAAATCCCTAAGACCGTGTAGTGCAAACATGCTGACCTCCTTCCTGCAACTTCCTGCAACGAAACAAGCCAATTATTCTCCACAAACTCAGCTTGAGCTAGGATTTCTAGACTCCCTGGACAGTGTTCCAGATAAATATTTGTAATTTTAGCAGAGACAATTATCTAACAAATTGGGAAATTGTCTTGTGTGGTCAGTTTATGAAGAAATGCAACTTGGTTTCAGGAACTGAAGCTATGATGTTGGCATAGTCTAAAAAAAAATACAAAAAGGCAAGTAGGCTCAGATTGAAAGAAATAATGCTAATTTCCTTTTATTGTTGTGGTAAAATATGCATAAAATAAAATTTACCATTTTAACCATTTTTAAGTGTAGGACACAATGGAGTCAAGTCCATTCACATTGACGTGCGACGATCACCACCATCCACCTCCAGAACATTCTCGTGTTCCCCAAATGGAAACTAACCACTAACTTCCCAATCCCCCTTCTCCCCAGCCCCTGGGAACCACCATTTAACTTTCTGTCACTATGAACTTGATGACTCCAGGTGCCCCGTACAGTGGGCTCATACGACATTTGCCTTTTTGTGACTGGCTTATTTCACTGAGCGTAATGTCCTCCAAGTTCATCCAGGTAGTAGCAGGTATCAGGATTCCCTTCCTTCTGGGGCTGAATAACATTCCACTGTGTGGATGGACCCTATTTTACTTGTCCTTTCATCCATCGATGGACACTTGGGTTGTTTCCATGTTTTAATTATTGCGAATAATGCTGCAACGAACATGAGTGTGTAGATATCTGTTTGAGTCTCTGCTTTGAATTGCTTTGGATAGACACCCAGAAGTGGAATTACTGTATTGGATGGTAATTCTTTTTTTTTTTTTTTTTTTTAATAATTGTTGAGGAACCACCATCCTGTTTCCCACTGCGTTTACACCATTTCACATCCCACCAGCTATGCACGAGAGTCCCAGTTTCTCCACATCCTCACCAACACTTGTACTTTTCTGCGTTCTTTATCATAGCAGCCAGCCTACTGTGTTCACATGGTATGTCTTGGTGGTTTTGATTTGCATTTCCCTACTGATTAGTAACGTTGAGCATCTTCTCATGTGCTTGTTGGCCATTCATATGTCTTCTTTGAGAAATGTCTGCTAAGTTCCATCTCTGATTTTTTTACTTGGGTTTGGTTTCTGTGTTGAGGTAATAATGTTATTCTCTTAACATACATCAAAAACCTATTATAACATTCCAAATATATTCACTCATGAATGATTTTTATTTTAAAAATCTCCAAAAAATCTTACATGTGAGTCATGACAGCTTACCTTTATCTAGTGAGAACTGTGTAACCTCAAGCCAGTTCAAATGAGGTAATTTAACACTCAATCCAGTGGACAATTACCTCCCTGTGCACAAGGTCAAACATACGAAGTAATTCTCCTGTTTTGTGATATAGTCATGACACAGCAACGATGCCGTTGTGTACAGTCCTCTCGACTGATTCCTGAGAAAGTGCATTTGGCAGACTTTTCCCTAGTTATCCAATAATGACACGTCTGTTCAGTAGTACCATGCCACTTCAAAGCAGGCTCAAGCCATTTCCCCTCGTCTGTTTTGAGACAGGTCATGGAGCCACGTTCCCCCCAGCCAGCAAACAGCAGAGTGGACACTGGGCCAGGTCACCTTGACTGAGGCCCTCTGCCCATCCCACTGCACTACTAGCCATGCCCAATATTGACTCTTTCTGTGCCATTTCTGTCCCCATCCAACCCACTAAATACCACCGCTATCTTGTTTTCCTAAGTATGTTAAATGTTTGAGAAAAGCCAGTATATTAGTTAGCGTTCTCCAGAGAAACAGAACTAACAGGATGTATGTGTGTGTATATATATATATATATATATATATATATATATATATATATATTTCTATATATATAGAAAGATTTATTTTAAGGACTCTGCTCATGTGAGTGTGGAGGTTTGGTAAATCCTGGGGGAGGCCGGCAGGCTAGAGACCAGGGAAGAGTTGCAGCTGGAGCCCAAAGGCCTCTCCTCTGCCTGCTAAAGATTTCCCTCTGGCTCTGGGCGGATTAGTCTTTGTTCTAATCAGGCCTTCAGCTGCTTGGATGAGGCCCACCATTTTAGGGAGGGCAATTGGCTTTAATCAAAATCCACTGATTTAAATGTTAATCTCATGCAAAAACATCCTCACAGGAACATCTAGAATAATGTCTGACCACATATCTGGGCATCACGTGGCCCAGTCAAATTGACTCATGAAATTCACCATCACAGCTGGCTAGGAGAAGAGTCCCATCAGAGAAATAACACAGGGAGGTGGGGAAATGGACCATAAGAGGAATTCCCACACAAACACCAGTACACTAAGTTCCCTTTCATTGATTCGCTTATTTCTGTGGTCTCTGATTTTCTTGGCTGGACTGAACCATCATGGATTCTGCTCCTGGCTGCAGTGAGAAGCTTAGTGAGAAAGGAAGGAATTGGTTAATCCCAATTCTGGGAACAAAGTACATTCTGGGCAACACCACAGGAGGGCGCGACTTGACTGTGAAAGCACTTCCAACTGTGAGGCTTTACTACCTGTGCAGGTGGGGAGGGAGGAGGAGGCAGGAGAGGGAACAGCAGGAACACAGGGCAGGGCACTCCACCCACCATGCCCAGGTCAGCCAAGGAGTACACAAACTAAACCTGGACTAAGTCTTTAGAAACGTTTGGAAATGAGAAAAAAATGGTTTGGGGGCCCCTGAACAGAGAGCCCGCCAGGTGGACAGTGGGCAACCCTCCACTCCAGTTATACACACGCATCTTGGGCATAAAGATGCACGAGTTCAGCTGTCACATCTCATTTGAATATACACTTTTTTTAACCAAGTAAGGCTATTTCTTTCATTCTCCCATCAGCTGTTCTAAAAGGAAAGGAAACAAAAAGAACGTCTGTCCACAATTTAAAGCAAAAGCAAAAAAAAAAAAAACACAGAAATTTGGTGCACACAAATGTCCTATGGTGTGGACCTGAGCTAGCCACAAAATTTATGATTTATGGTAGATAGAAATATGCCCCCCACCGCAAGATGTCCACACCCTGACTCCTGCAGCCTGTGACTATGAGTCCTAAAAGGACTTTATAGATGTGATTGTGCCAAGGTTCCTGAGATGGTGACGTTATCATAGATATCAGGACAGTCCCAAGGTCATTACTAGAAGGATCCTTGTGGAAGAGACGTGTACCCCGGACTTTGAAGACAGAAGGGCCCCGAACCAAGGATCCAGCTGCTTCTAGAAGCTAGAAAAAAGAAAACAGGTTCTCTCCTAAAGCCTGGGAGGCAGCCAGCCCGGCTGATACCTTGATTTTAGTCCCGTGAGACCCATTTTGGACTTCTGCGCCCCAGTACTGCAAGAGAGTATATAGATTTTGTTTTAAGCCACTTCATTTGTGGTAATGCTAGCCACAAGAAACAAATATGCTCACCTGAGGCCACAGTCACCTGACTGCAAATTAGACCAGAGCAAATTAGACTCAGATACCTCTGAGTGAGCCTGGCTCTAACCTCTGATCAAAGGAAACTAAAGGAAAAAGTAAAGTTTAAAAAAAAGACCTCACGTATCTGTCCCCATCAGTGACTGATTTAAGGGGAAGACAAAGAAGTAAAGTCTCTCATAGGTGGCTGGAGGAAAGCAGCCCTGCCCTTCTGGTCTGTGGGGGCTTATCTGGTCATCAGACTCAGGGCCCCTGGCGCCTTCCTGCAGGGAGGGATGACATTCCTTCAGTGTGTCCCTCAATGGGGGGAGGGGCTCCCTCAAATATAGGATCAGTGGTGCCCATTCAAGAGGAACTACTTCTCTAAGTCACATCTATTGTGTGTTTTGATTCTAGAACCTAAAGTGTTTGGGAACGTATCTTTAAAACTAATTTTAAAGCACCAAAAATAATTGTAATAAGGAATGCAGAGGGAGGCTTCATTCTTGCTGCCAGATCTTAGTCGGCTCTAGATGGCCACTGGATTTTATTTAAGGGGTAAAAATGGTAAATAGTAATAATCGATCCTTAAAAATGCCAATCACTTGTTTCCCATTTAGCCAAGCGGGTGAGGTTCACTAGGTTTTTCTCTATGTTAGACTGTCCAGTAATACCACTGAACAATAATTACTGTAGCACTGAGCAATAATTACAGCATTCTGAATAAGTTAGAAAACCCAAGTTAACAGAAGTGATAATGGTATTAATTACTAACAGAGGTGAAAGTGCTTCTCAGCTGAGAAGGTAATGTACTGTTCCCTTTCTTTTATAGTCTTTCTTTGTTAAGCCCAGAGGAGGGCTTCTGTGTTGGCTTAGGACAGGGCCCAGGGCATGGACCCAACAAAACAACCGTCTTGAGATTTAGATTCATAAGAAAATCTAAGTGTTATAAGAGCAAAGATGAGAACTTAGTTTTGTCAAATATATGATTTATAAATATTTCTCCTAGTCTGTGCCTTGCCTATTTGGTTTCTTTTCCCCCCATCCTCCCACCTCCTCCCCTTAGGCAACCATCAGCTTGGTCTGTGTTGTTTATTCATTAATTTTGTTTTTTTAGATTCAAGGTATAAGTGAAATCATATAGTATTTGTCTCTCTCTGTCTGACTTATTTCATTTAGCATAACGCCCTCTACATCTATTCATGTTGTCACAAATGGCAAGACTTTTTATGGCTAAGTAATAGTCCATTGTACATATGTACTGTTTCTTCTTTATCCAATTGTCAATTGATGGACACTTACGTTGCTTCCATGTCTTGGCTATTGGAAATAATGCTGCACTGAACATACGGGTGCATATGTCTTTCCAAACTAGTTGTTTTTGTTTTCTTTGCGTAAATACCCAGAAGTGGAATTGCTAGATTGTATGGCAGTTCTATTTTTAATATTGGGGGGAACCTCGATACTGTTTTCCATTGTGTCTACACCAATTTACATTCCCACCACATCCTCCCCGACACTTGTTTGTTGACTTATTGATGATGGCCATTCTGACAGGTGTGAGGTGGTATCTCATTATGGTTTAATTTGCATTTCCCTGATGATTAGAGAGTTGAGCATCTTTTCTTGTGTCTATTGGCCTCTTTGGAGAAATGTCTCTTCAGGTACTCTGCCCATTTTGTAATTGGATTGTTTAGTTTTTGATGCTGAGTTGTGTGATTTCCTTATATTTTTTGGATATTAACCCTTTATCAGATGTATCATCAGCAAATATCTTCTCCCATTCAATAGGATGTCGTTTTTTCTTTATAGCCTTAACCACCAACATTAAGTTGTAGAAGAAACAGAAGCACTTACCTTAATTTGCAGTGACAATTCAAATTGCTGAATGCATGACCAAGTCCAATGGGGTTTGTACCTGAAAGCTAATGACACAACTCAGTAACTAAGGTACCATGCTCGTGGCTGTAGAAAACCACATTTAGGACTAGCCTCAACCTCAGAAAGGAACTTACAAACTAGTGTTAAGTTTATGTGCACATTAGATAGTAAAATATGACATCAAAAAAGCAGCAAAACTGCTTTTTTTTTTTTTTTTTGGTCCTACATCTTAGCGAAGCTGCAGTCGTACCGTGTGCTGTCCGTACTTTGCCATGCCGCCCAAAGACGACAAGAAGAAGAAAGATGCTGGAAAGTCGGCCAAGAAAGACAAAGACCCAGTGAACAAATCTGGAGGCAAGGCAAAAAGAAGAAGTGGTCCAAAGGCAAAGTTCGGGACAAGCTCAATAACTTAGTCTTGTTTGACAAAGCGACATATGACAAACTCTGTAAGGAAGTTCCCAACTATAAGCTTATAACCCCAGCTGTTGTCTCTGAGAGACTGAAGATCCGCAGTTCCTTGGCCAGGGCAGCCCTTCAGGAGCTCCTTAGTAAAGGACTTATTAAATTAGTTTCAAAGCACCGCGCTCAAGTAATTTACACTAGAAACACCAAGGGTGGGGATGCCCCAGCTGCTGATGAAGATGCATGAAAAACAGGTCCTACCAACTGTACGTTTTGAAAAATAAAACTTTATTAAATCTAATAAAAAAAAAAAGCAGCAAAGCTAACGTAGCTCAGGAAAGGGGGAAATCACACTGATCTGGCAGGATGAGCGAGTCATATAAGACCATATGAACATTTCAGAATGATGTGGTGAGCACACAGGGCCATAGACAGATGATGTATTAGGTTGGTGCAAAAGTAATTGCGGTTTAAAATGTTAAAAATAATTGCAAAAACCGCAATTACTTTTCCACCAACCTTATATTATAGAACTGTACACTTGAAGCCTAAATAATTTTATTAACCAAAGTTACCTCAATAAATTTAATTAAAAAAAAGAAAAGGAAAAAAAGAAAGGCCATATAAACCTAAAGGGCTTAAGTGTTCTTTCCTTTGAACCCATGCAAGAGTGAACATATAAAATTTTTGACGCCTAGTGGCTCAACCGTTTGTGTGCAGAGCAGTCGTTTCAAAAATTCCTTGTGTTTAGCCACGCTTTTCCTACCCCTTTTTTTGGCCTTATTTTGTGAACATTTAATCAATTTTTATTCATAACCACATCCACAGTGCTATGAACACCAGGGGCTGTGCTGCACGATCAGTGTATTTTTTTCTGATTTTCTACATGGCCCCACAGGTTGGGTTATTTTTACTTCCTAGATAAGAAGACATGGGGACAAAGGCAGTTAAATTGTTTCAAAAGTTCACCCAGCTACTAAGTGGCTGGTTGTGTGCCAGGACAGCAGCAGAGGGTGTGGCCTAGTGCGCAGGCCAGATTGCCTGGACCTGCCCTTCCAGTGTGTGATTGTGGGCAAGTAGCCAAATGGCCTGTCGCTCAGTGTCCCCGTCCCGTTACTGGGAACACTAATACAACTCTCCTAATGAGGTTATTGGGGTGAGTACGTGAGTTAATAATGCTTGAAGGACTTAGAATAGTACCCAGTACATAGGACAACTCTCACTGAAGGCCTCGTCAGTAGGATGGATGGATGGACGGACGGACGGACGGACGGACAGATGGATGGATGGATGGATGGATTTCACCAGGAAAGACCGCATTCAAACCGAGATGCTGTTACTGAGACCCAAGGCTGGCCAGAGCCAAGCTTTTTTAATACAAGGTCCCACATTGACCATTGTTATTCTGAATTATATCATATCAGGATCTGCATAGTATTTGTTGGCTGTGATTTATACACATAACCATTGTGGGAGGGAAGAAAAAGATTGCAAAAGAGAGCAAACTCATGAATTTGTTTTTTACCATCTGTAATAGATAAAGTCCCATGGTTCCGAGCGCACCCGCGATCCCTGGTGAAAAGATTCCTTAAGGATCTAAATTCTTTCCTGGATCAAGTAAGTATGGCAGATGGTTAGGAAAGAATGTCAATGATCTCAAGGTCAAATATGAGGCATCTTTGTGCAACAAAGCGGAAGCTAAGATACTGTTGAGAGTTGTATTTGGAAGTTCCTCTTGGTTACTATATTATTTTTAAAATCGCTTTGTTTTAATAAGAGACTTTGAGGAACCAGGAGGAGCCGAGTGAGTCAAAATGACCCCGTTACTCTGAGGATTAGGAAAAAGACTACAGATACTATTCTCCAATCCTTTTGTTCAACACTGAATTCCATTTCCTCACTGTGACTAAAATAGGTAAAGCTCAGACATGAGCTTTGGCTGTTAACTTTCTTAACTTCCCTTTCTGAAAAAAATAATATAACCTACAATTAATAAATAACCAAATCCCCAGTGTTCTTAGTGGTGACATGGGAGCTAATCACTTCTTTAGCCATTACACTGATTGTTCCTAAGACTTTGGACATTTGGCGTATGTGTTTACTTTTAAACAAGTCATTCATTCTCTTGTGAATCTTTAGAAATATTTCCCTTCCTCCATTTTAATATTTAACGGGCCAAATTTTTCTGTAAACATGGGAACTTCATATCCAGATGGAACACTCCGCATCAAAAACCATTGACCGTGGGCTCAGCGTCATCTGAAAGAGACTATTCAAAGGGCTCAGAGTAGCAATGAATTCCTAGCGCTCTAGAGTGAATATGGCACTCATGAGGTCTAGTGACACACTTATGTTTGAAAAATAATGCAGTACACTGATGTGACACAGCGCCCTCAATCAGAAAGCATCTTCCTAACATCCACATTCTTTTTTTTAAATTTAAGTATAGTTGGTATACAATATAATATTGGCTATATTAGTTCCGGGTATAAAATATTGTGATTCAACATTTTTATGCCTTACAATGTGATCACCCCACTAACTCTAATAATCATCTGTCTGTCACTGTGCAATCACAATATCATTGACTATAGTCCCAGTCCCCTTTTCACACATTCCTCCACCCCTGCCCCTCCTACAACCATCCCTTTGGTCTCTGTTTCTTTGTGTCTGTTTTTGTTTAGCTTTGTTTATTCATTTGTTTTGTTTTGTTTAGATTCCACATATATTTGAAACCACATGGTATTTGTCTTTCTCTGTCTGACTTAATTCACTTAGCAATATTCAACTGTATAAATATACCACATCTTCTTTATCCATTCATCTGTTGATGGACACTTAGGTTTCTTCCATATCTTGACTACTGTAAATAACACTGCAATGAACATGAGGGTGCATATGTCTTTTGAATTAGTGGGTTTTAACCCAATGCTGTACATTCTTTGGTACCAGATTCTTTACTGTTGGGCAATATCAACCTACTACATCTAAAGCAATTCATTTAAGTACAGCTTCATGAAGATGAAAATCTATAAATTATTCAGAGTCCTCAGTAGACTCTGAGCCATAAGACGCATTCAGTAGACTTTGATTCTGGTCACTCGCTCCTTCTCAGGAAGGAATCGGTGATCACCATTGTCTACTGTTCCTCCAGGAACACTGTCTGCTGGTCAAGACCATGTTTGGTCTGGGTCCCACTTCACCCTCAGACCTCATCCACACATAGATATCCCCTTCTCACTTCAAAGTTTTTATTCCAAAGCTTAGGCTTTGCTTATAAACTTGTTCCAAGACTAGTCTACATCCAGTTGACTTATGCTAAATGGTTCTTCTCTTCTGTATGTTCTAGAAGACTTGGTACTTATAGGAATGACACATCTGTTCTCTGGGCGTAGTCCCTCTGTTCCCCTTGGGGAATCTATTTTCTTCTTTCTGCTGTGGCAATAAGGGTGAGGTTTTAGGGTCATTTTTGTTAGGAAACCATGTCCTACCTAAAAGAGGAATTAAAAATGAATCATTGGTTGACATGTCCTATGGGATAATATTAGACTCTCTGTATAACACATGTGCGTGCAAGCAGACACACACACCAGCACCACTCGAGAACATCACTATTTCATCATTTCAAGCTTGATATCATGTGCATTAAACTTGGCTATACAACATCGTGGACTTGATGGTTATATTGATGTAGTGGTTGACCAGATGTCTAATGAGAACCATTCAGCAGAGGACTCTGTGTACCACTGGTTCCACTTCTACCCCCACCATGACAGGCAAGTACCTGTAACAGGACAACACCATCTGAACCAGGGAGGGTGTTCGGCAAAGCTTGGGGTTCTAAAAAAGGAACAGATTCTCAGAGTCGGTTACTATTTATGTTAAGTCAATACAACTTTGAGAAAGTACATTGTATTGAAAGGGAGGAAAGCCATGTCACTTAATGGGGCCTATGCCTTATTAGACAGGTGGACAAGAACCTTCCTGGGGAGACATCCAAATCTACTCTTTAGGGAAATTGTTCACTGTCTTCTGCTCATTTTTTTGTTGAGGAGTAATTGACAGAGATGTTGGTCAAAGGGCACAAACTTTCAGTTATAAGATGAGTAACTTTTTTTTTTACTTAGACGTTTATCTTTTATATCCCTCACACTGTGTGAACCCCCCTCCCCCATCCACTATCCCTCTGCCATCGCACACAGCCATTACATTTCCACAAGATGAGTAACTTCTGATGGTCTGAGTCTGGGATGATGACTGTACTTAAAATGCTGTACCATACACGTGAAAATGGCCACGAGTAGATTTGAAGGGTTCGCCTAAGTTTTCAATCTGGGAATGAATCCAATTGTTGAGACGGCTGTTTAGTCTCTGTCTGTGACTTATCAATTATACAGAAATTAATGAAATCCCAAGTCTGCTTGGGCAGGATTTTGCTTTTCTCGAGGTGCAGTCATGATGACACTTGTTTATTTGAAATCACTCTTCCTGTATGTATATACAAGGTGTGACAATTAAGTTCATGAGCTTGTTGCAACAATGTTGCTAACCTTTTTTGATATCAGAAGGATTATTCAGTATGAATTTGTACCAACTGGACAGTTAACCAAGTTTACTATTTGGAAGTGCTGAAAAGGCTGCATGAAAAAGTCGGACGACTTGAGCTTTTCACCAACAGTTCATGGCTCTTGCATCATGACAACGTACCAGCCCACCCAGCACTGTCTGTGAGGGAGTGTTTAGCCAGTAAACAAATAACTGTATTGGAACACCCTCTCTACTCACCTGATCTGGCCCCCAATGTCTTCTTTCTTTACCCAAAGATAAAGGAAATATTGAAAGGAAGACATTTCGATGACATTCAGGACATCAAGGGTAATACGGCGACAGCTCTGATGGCCATTCCAGAAAAAGAGTTCCAAAATTGCTTTGAAGGGTGGACCAAGCGCTGGTGTCGGTGCAGAGCTTCCCAAGGGGAGTACCTCAAAGGTGACCATACTGATATTCAGCAATGAGGTATGCAGCATTTTTTGGAGGATGAGTTTGCGAACATACTTGTCAGACCTTGTATTTTCTAAATTCTAATGTTAGCTGGCTAGGGAGGGAACAGAGCAAATAACATTTTAACAGCTTTGCTGAACTATAATTCACTCAAACTATTATTTACTCAAACTATTCCAATAAGACACAACCCTGGAAGCAGACTCACAAAGGTACAGCTGCTGTCACTAAATGTGAGGCATTCGGATATTCCTATCCTCACTGCATTAACGGAACGTTCTGGTCACTGGATGCCAAGCTGATGTCACCACCAGGGCACCAACAGGGTTCTTCCAACAGGCGCTGGACTTGTCAGCCCCACCCCCCAGTCTGGTAAGAGGCCCAGAGTTCCTGCTGTGTGAGCACAGGGACTGGAGGGGCCTGTGGAAGGCTCCTGTCCCTCCCTGCACCCCCACTTGGGGTCTGCCCAGCAGCCCCAGGCAGATGCCTAAGCCCAGGGCTGGCTCACAGCCTCTCAGCTCACACCTCAGGCTCCAGGGGCGTCCACATGAGGAAGTGCCCTCCAGCCAGGATGACTAACCCTGACTCATAGGGACCAGGGACGGGGAGGGAGGACTGCCTCCCTCCGGCACAAGCCACTGCTTGCTTTGCACATCTTTTGGTGGAGGCACTGGTCCTCACTCAGTGACCACTGATATTTATCCTCCCTGCAACCAGTGAAGTGGGCCCCATGGTCTAGGAGGGGTAGTGGGCTGGCATTCATTGCAGCACCTGACCCTGGGCACAGAGGAGTTAAGAGTCCAGGTGTGTCCAGGCCCCCGAGGACCCCCAGCAGAACATGGGGAGAACTCCAGCCTCAGTGCAGAAGCCCTGACCCCAGGGTGCTGTGCCAGGGCTCCAAGTCCTGATGACTCACAGTGAGTCTAAACTTCAAATACACAGGGCCCCTCCTCACCCAGCACCTGCGGGCTGTCAGCCAGCTCCCCCTCTGCTCTCTCCCTCTGCTTTGTCTCCCCTCTTTTCCCTCTCTCCCCTGCTCTCACCCCACCCCCTCTTGCCCTCCCCCCTGCTCTCTCCCCCACTGCAGCTTCTCCCAAGTTCCCCTGACAGCCTTCCTGGCTGCTCCCCAGCACAGGGCCCCCAGAAACCTCGCTTTCTTCCCACACAGATTCTTCTCTCTCGAGGCCTCTGCTCAGAACACTCCAACCCTTACCTGTCCCTCTCGTCACAAGTCACATCACCATTTCTAGAATTGGGCTTTAAGCCCCAGGAGACTTAGGATGACCCCCTCAAGCACCCTACCACACTGGGGTCACCCCCCCACCACCGAGTGCATTAGACCTTTGTAGACCATGTGCTGGCCCAGGACCGCTAGCAGGGAGATGTCATATCAAACATACAACAAGGGAGTTAGTGACATGGAGGGGACCAGGGCCCAGGCCTGACGGGTTGGGAGTCCTTAAAGAATGTCCCAGATCCTGGGACACTGGCAGGTCTGTGGCCTGGAGCCTGGCATTCACTAGAAAAGAATGTGGGCAAGAGCTCCCACTGCCTGGCCTCATGAATGCTGGGAATACGAATGAAGCTGGTTTCATGTCCTATAGTGTGTGCATGTGTGCATGTGTTTACACATGTGTATAGTGACACAGAGGACAAGAACAATCAGGGAAGATAATTTACTTGAACGAGATTCAGGAATTCATCGACACTACCTGAAATTAGCCACCTCCAGAGAGGATTCCAAAAGCATGTTTCACAGAAAGAACTGAGGACCCATTTGCTAATAAAATTGAAGCCATTTCTGAAATGTCACCAGGACACAGATAACAAGATGGGAAAACAAGCTCCAATCATAAGAGTTTCATTTTAAAAATGGATGTAAACAACAGAACCAGATCAGCCAGAGAGGGTCATGTTCTAGAAAAAGAGCCGCTGCCACACCAAAATGTCCCAGGGAGGGCTCTGGACAGTGTGCCAGGACCTCTGGACAAAAGTCTGAGTCATCCAGTCTCCCTCCAGCTCGCTCGCGCTCTCTCTCTCTCTCTCTCTCTCTCTCTCTCTCTCTCTCTCTCTCCCCCTCTCTCCCTCCTTCCCTCCCTCTCTCCCTCTCTCCCCATTTAACAGTTTGGCAGAAAACTCCCTTAAGATAATCCACCCCTTTGCATTGCTCCCCATCTGCACCACAGGGACCCTGAGCCACACATGGGTTCCCTGTTATTCTGCCCACCTGGAAAAGTCCACAGTCCCCCAAAGAGATCCTGCTATGTTACTTCTATGATTCCAAACTACTAGAAGTTAAGAAGAAAGTCTGCACAACTCATTCGCCAAAAAATGGACCTGACTGACAATCTTAGCCTGTCCCTCTTCTTTACCCCCTTTTTTGGTCTGGTTGCCAGGAAGGTCAGAGCCGAACCTGACCCACGTGGGAAAGCCATGCTGACTTCTCATAGATGCGTATATTCTGTCTCATCATCTAATCTTGATTCACCATCCTTCAGATGTGTCCTTTATTTTATTTATTTATTTATTTATTTATTTATTTATTTATTTATCTGACTTTTTAAAAAAAATCTGAGAATAAGTTTCTGAACCTCCACTGAGGTCAAAGTCTTGGCCTGGAGGTGAAGACCAGTAGCCAAGTGGCCTAACAAGACGGGGCGCCTCGCACGCCAGAACCAGGCGTCCAGGGGGGACAAAGGTTTCTGTGTGTGGCTCCACTGGCCAGAGCTTGGGAAAGCAGTGTGACTTAGCCAAAGAGGCAGAAGTCAAGCGAGGCCATGGCATAGAAGGGGCTTCTTCCTTCCCAGCCTCTGGGACTGGGTTTGAGACCCATGGATGGGGACCAGAATCCATCAGACCCTCTTCACGGGAGAATCGAGCCTCAGTATCCCCAGAGCAGACCCTCCCCCCATCACCCATGGTCATCAGGACTGGGGCCATTGAGAGGCCTGCGTCCTCAAGCTGTTGACAATGTTGAATATTGGGCCCTAACTGAATCCTCAATAGCTCCCACAGCGAGACAAATCATCTTAGTGTTTCTAGTGACCAAGTACATTGTCTCCAGAATAATCCCATCTCTCTCGCTAAGAGCAATACTTCTTCAGTCTGTGTCCTGCCCTCTTGCTGGGCTTCAACTCAAGTATTTTAATGGCATGAGGAAAAGGATGATGGGTAAGCAGTTGGGGTTGCAGATTAGCTCAAAGCTGGCCCCTGTTTGGAAGCTAGGGAAAATGCCAAGATGAGGGACAGAGTCAAAGCCTGCGGGTGACGGACTCCGGCCCTCTGTCCAACAGTCCTCCGGAGGTGAATCCTGCCCCTGCCCCTACCCCCAGCACAGGTGTGTGTACAGAAGCCCCCAGACCCTGGGCCCACACCTGGGGACCCTGACAGAGGGCCCAGGGAAGCCCCCTGAACCCTGGAGTAATTGTGCCTGTGACACAGGTGTGGTGTGGCTGGAGCTGCAGAAGTCAGGGGAATTTGGAAGGTGGCAAAGGACAATCAAGGCTCCTGCCAGGTCCTGCCAGGTCCTGTGGGAAGGGAGCCTGGCAGTGGGTAGAGCATGCAGTGCTGCCCTCTGCTGTCAGAGAATTCTTTCAGGCCAGAGTTAAGAGAAGCTAGGGCCAGTTCGATTGAAATACATGTATTGCAGAAGAAAAAGGTGCTAAGGTGTTGGCTGAGACCTCTGCATATTATTTCCTGAGAAGCTGAGCCACGGTCAGAGCTCATGAGCTTAGCTGGGGCAGAATCACGCATATCCCACATGAGCTACAACTCTGTGTAAATAACATTGTATTTTAACCGTTTGCACCATCTTTTCTAAGTGTAGGATGTTCTAGAAAAGGATGGGTGATTCTAGAACCCAAAGCCTGTACTGGGGGTGCCAGAGACCTCTGGGCAGAGGTGGGTAGAGCCTGGCCTCTCTCCTGTCCCGGGAGAGTGAAGGCCACCCACCTGCCGTGGTAAAACGGCCCAGTGTCCTTTTCAGCACCGCGGGCCCTGCTGGGGCTCAGTCCATCCATGCAGTTGTTCTCAGGCTTTGCACTCATCCGGACAGCTGGCAGCTGGTTTAAAATACATATTCCCTGGCAGGACTCCCAGAAGCTGGATCATGGGGATTCAGGCATTTCTCCATTAATTCTGCTAACAGCAGGGATCAGATCTCCAGCCTTGCCCACAGTAGGCACTTTTTGCTCTTTTACAATAAATTGTTGATGCTCGGAGATGAGCGGGAGGATGACAGAGCGTGCATGCTGCCAGCACTCAACCCGTCTGTGCACCCCACCTTCTGTCTGGGGTGGCCCTACAGCGAATAGCGTGTTTGTGTTGCTATCACAGGCTTCTCTGGGTTGACAGACGGAGACTTTCTTAGGCTCTTTACCCCCTTGTATCCACTTGACAAAACATTTATTGCGCATGTAGTAGGTTCCGGCGCTGTACCATCCCTACTGTGAACTGCGGATGGATGGGCCCGTGTATGAAACTTTTTTGGGGGTAAGTGCACCCCCAGCAGTGCCTCCTGAGACCACGCCCTGAGGCATCCATCTGCGTGTCTCCAGCAGGTAACTGGCATGGGGTTAAGCTCCATAAAGAGTCAGCATATTCATCAATTACCCCCACACTACATGTGTTGCCTGTCTGCACCTGCCAGTAGGACAGCGCAGGAACTCGGCTTCCTTAGGTAAGAACTTGGATCTTATCTTCCCAACCAGCCTTTCCTGCCCTCCTCAACCCCATCCTATGTTCAGAGCCCAGGGTATCGCTAGACTCTCCTCTAAGGTCACGTTTCTTCACGTGTCCCCGTGCGGGCGGGGCCAGGGCGCGCCAGGGCCCCTCTGGGGACCGGAGACAGGGCTTCAACGTCGCCAGCAGCGACGCCCACGTTTGCCCCTTAACTCCAGCAGCCGCTTCGCGTCCTTCCTCTGGGCCTCAGGCCTAAGGGGAAACCTGGGGCGGAGGGAGGAACCTCTGGGGCGCCCGCAGCTCCGAGTGCCACCCGGGATGGGGAAGCTGGGCGCTCGCTACTGCTGGGGCTCGGTCCCCCAACCGCCGCGGGCCTGGCGTCCCCACCTGCCGCGCTCTCCTGGAATGCGCTGCTCCTCACCCACCTGCAGCGATGCACCCCCTCCCGGTGATGTTCGCCCCCACCTACGGTGCTCCGCCCACCTACAGTGTTTCCTTGCCCCTATGGTGCTCCCCCCGCCGTAATGTCCCTCCCCTGCTGCTTTTCCCGAGTACGATGCTCCTGCACCTGCGATGCCCGCCGCCCCCCGCGCGCCTCGGTACGTGACGCTCCCCAACCCACGGCGCCCCGCCCTCAGCCCACGTCCCGCGCGCCCGCCCCTGGCCGCGGATTGGCGCGCCCAGAGCGGGCGGGGCGAGCGGTTCCGAGCAGCGGAGGAGCGGGTGGGGTGCACTGGCTGTCTCGCACCCTGCCCACTGCTGTCTTCGGCCTGCTAGCCATGGATCAAGACGGTATCCCCTCGACCCCCAGGGGCTCCCTTCGACAGTTTCTGGAACAACTCTCCGGGGCCGGCAAAGCCATCGGCGTGCTGACCAGCGGCGGGGATGCACAAGGTGCGCACTCCCTCCCCGGGCTGGGGCGGAGGGGAGCACCGATGGGAAGGAATGGGGGAACCAGGGAGAAGGAATGGGGTAGAAGAGAAGGGTGTGGGAGCAGCCGGGCGCCGAGGAACCGCAGAGGTACTTTCAGCGGGAGGAGCGGGCCGTACAACCTCTCAGTCACTGCGGGGCGGGGGAGGGAGGAGTATGGCAGCAGGATTCTTTATCCGGAAGACCAGTTTTCCACCTCCACGTTTGTTTTTAAAATTGAGACTTACGATGGGGTCGCCTGGACCGCCCTTACGCAAGTCGTAGGAAGGGGCCGGACGCCCCTCAGAAGCTGGGTTACAGCGCGGCCACCTCCGATGCCACGCCCCTTCTCCCGCCCAACGTGGTAGGAGAAACGGCCGGGTCCCTGTGGCGCGTCAGGAGGACTCGTGCCCTTCGCCACCCCCCCACCCCCCAAGCAGCGCTGGGGAGGTTCCTGCTGCTGACTGTGGGACACTGCGTGGGGCGCGGGGTTCCCCGGCCGCTGTTGCCTGGCGCCCGGCACCGCCTCGTTTTTCCGCAGGGAAATTTTTAAAAAAGGTTTTCCGCCGTTCTAATTTCCTGTTCCCTTACGGCTCATGACCAAACCGAAAACTAAAATGGGTCATTAGGCCTCCCCGCCAGCCTCCCTGGAAGGGAAGGACCAGGAAGCGGGGACCCAGGACGTCACCAGCACTGGTCGCGGAGTCCAGGCTCCCCACCCCCAACGTGGAGGCGGATTTCCGGGGGAGATGGGGACCCGAACCCGAGTCCGCGGACGCACCAAGAGAATATTTCAATTTAATGGGGTGAGGGGTGACACGGCCACGCCCAGCAGTCGCGCTGGGTGCACTTGGGGTCGCAGGGGTTCCCAGATGTTGGTTTTCCGATCCAGGCAAATCCCTGGGTGGTGCGAGCCAACTGCTAGAAGGTGGATTGGATCTGCGCTTCCCAGGCGAATGCGTCCTTGGAGCCTGAAGGATCACGCAGGCTGGAGACGCGTCCCAGAGCTGGCGTTTAGTTTTTATTTTCCCCTCTGCCCACTAGATGAGTTCAAAGGCCCTGATGCCTCGTTTTCACCTGTTTCCAGGCCACACACGGTTGGGGGATGCTCGGGTGGGCCCGGCGCCCTCGCCCGAGTCCACCTTGCCGGTGACCTTCCCTTCGCCCTTGAGCGGGGCGGGGCTGGCGCGGGTGCGGCAAGTTGGGGTGCTGTGACCGCCTGTGGCACGCGCCTACGTGATTCCCGGTCCGTCGCTGCCTGCGTGCCTTCAGCCCTGGGCACCTGGCTTGCAGCGTGCCTGGAGCGTGGGTCCCCGGAGCGTTGGTCCCCGGCGAGACACCCCCCCCCACCCTCCCCCTCCCGCGACCTATTGATGGCAGCTATTGCAGCGCCAGTCACCGCCCTGGCCCCACAGGCCCGCCTTTGCGCCCGAGGAAAGCAGGGTTATTCTGATTTGGTATTTCTAATAAAGTGACCCCAGGTACAGACATTCCAGAGGAAGACAATGTGATATAGCAGAGGCCAGGGTTGGGGAAATGGCAGAATGAAATAGATGACATTGCCCACGTTACTTAAATAAAAACCAGAAGGCATGCTTGGTAGCATCCGGTTAGGTTGCAGTGGGGCTACAGTGGCTCCCCCTGTCAAAAGCTTTAAAAGCACGTGCATGCAAATGAGGAAGCATATTAAGTGAATAGCATCCTGCGCCTCCACAGAGAATAAATCATTGGCACAGGAAGAGGAACTGGTCTTGAGTTTCCATGCTTCAAGGTCAGAGTTTCAAGGTTATTTTACAATTAAGGTGCTATGCCTGTAGAAAAAAAAAGAAAGAAAAGAATATTTATTTATTTATTTATTTATTTATTTGTCATTCTTTTTAATTCTATCCCAAAGTTTGCCCACTTGTGTACAGGCACTCAGGTGATGTTGCAACACACAGAAGCAGTATGTTCACTGGTACTTATCCTGGCTATGCCACCTGTGAACAGTTCTAAAAGAGTTCACTAAGTCCACACAGCTGGTCTCCTCAGTGGAGAAGGATACTTTGAGAATCAAAAATCTAAGAGAAGGTTGCTGGGTTGGTGTCCTGTCAGGTTAATGGGAGATGGCAGTTCTCGCCTCAGGGTAACATCATATTTGATGGCCTTGCTCTCCACTGGCATATCTGGGCTGTCCTACATTTCTGACAACCCACCACGGCCGGTTGTCTGGGCATTTCCCTCAGGCGGAGCTGAGGCTGTTGGCCGTTTTTCTTGGACTTAGTGCAAAGCGCCAGACCTACTGTTTCGATGTGATGTCTGAGCGTTTGGATGCACTTGTCACCCTGAGACGTACTCAGAGGTCTGGCCTTGGCAGACACGGACCCTTGGAGTAGTTATTCCCAGAGACGTTGTCTGTTGCCCAGCACCCTTGCATCACTTTATCTGGATTCTGATGTATCAGTGTTGGATTTCCCCTAGAAGAATTTTGCTCCTAGCTATAGACCAGGGTGAGCATGCTCATGTCTTCATTTCTGGGTAGTTTTCTAATCAGATGTACGATTATGGTAAAGTGTCATGTCGAGGTGACCATAGCTGCTGTGTCTTGGCACATTTTATGTGCTAGGAGTTTCACAGATCTTATGTCCAGGCCTAATTACATGGCTCCAAGACATTTTGGAGGTGGGGACAAAGACCCACAGTGAGATAAGTGACTTAGCTAAGGTCACGCAGCTCATAGTGGCGATATTTAAGCCAAGTTTTATATTATCTCAATTCAAGTACTTTCCAGTCAGCCATGCTCTTAATGGGCCCCTTGCAAGCGAGGTCGTAAAGTCTAGTTACAGCTCCAAGATGAGCAAAGCCTGACTTGCTCAGAATTTATACAGATAACTTATAGGCAGCTTTGTTTATGGAACAGAAAATGCCTTTGTACAGTGCTAGCAGTCACTTTACAATACAGTGATAGTGGCTAAAAACATGTAACACTTGATTCCAGAATGATGAAATGCTTTTTTTTCCCAATGAAATTTATGTTGTGTTTATTTACTTATTTTTTTAATTCCCCATCTATATTCCTGACTCCCCTAGCCACGCCCATTAAGGAAGAGTATTTCTAAGGCTAATTTTCTCATTCTTTGGGTTTCTTCTGTTATCACAAGGAATCTGCAAATTTAAACTGATTTTCACTTTTACCTAAAATAGGTTCCACATTGCCAAACAGACAGACTTAGCCGTGACTAAGGGCCCACGCTCAGCCAGATTGTGTCAGCACCAAGAGTGACTCATCGTCTTAGACAGCGACTGGGCTTCAGGAGGCCTGTACAGCTGCCAGTGCAGAGCAGTGGCGGGCCCTCAGGGCGCAGCGAATGGCAGCTAAGCCCTGTTCTGCCCAGGACAGAGTAAACCTGAATACAAGCTTTCCAGGGAGTTCATTGAATCGAGTCTGTGTAAGTCTTTCCATTGATAGGAAGAGTGACTAACATTTAGGGACCAGTGCGATGCGAGAGTTTCAGGTATTAACTCATCCTCATTTGACACATGAACATGGCAGCTTTGGGAAGAACCTCATATGCCTGGTGCATCTCAGAACTCTGAGCCGAGTTCTGTTAAGTGGGAGAGCTGCAGTGGGAATGGGGGCCTGGGACACAAGTGTCATTCCCCAGGGCAGCTCTGGCACCCAGCACAGCATGTGGCCCTTGCAGGCACTCAAATGTTTGGTGACTGTCTCCATCCAGGCATCTCGGCAAGGAGTGCTTCCTTGTACTGGGAGTTCTAGCTGTCTTCTTTTCTCATCAAGTCGTGTGGATGAAACCTCTGCTAATCTAAAACAAAATCACTCTTACCTGCAGAGCGATTTCTGGGCACCATCAACATCTGGAGGTTAGAAGCCCTAGTCAGCAATGGGAGGTCCTGTGGGTGGCGCCCAGGTGCCCGGGGGGGGGGGGGGGTCCTTCACTGAGCCTGTTTTTCTTGAACTCCACCGTGGGGCCCGGCTTGAGTGGGCTCCTTCTGCGCCTGCCCAAAGTTCTGCTGGCTTTAGATAAAAAGGGCAACTGGGAACAGTGACCACCTCGCCTCACACAGCTCTGGGCTCCTTACCATCCTGGAATTCTGCACATACACGTTCTGTCATGGGATCTTCTGTGTTTACAATGTAATCATTTAGCAAAAATTGTTGGCTGTAGGAGGCAGTGTGTTAGAATTACTGTGTTAACCCCATGTGTGCCACAGGAAGTCTGTGCAATTACGTAGCTGTCTACAAATGCAGACAACATTGTGTGACCTACTCAGATGGCAATTGGAAGCTAGACATCCTGTCATCTTTCAAAGAAAGAATGTTTTCCCCACTGGTGACAGAAAACTAGAAGCTTTAATATAGATCTGAAACCTCTTCTCAGGGAAAAATGGGGCCATTTGAATAAGCCATACCCATCTGGTGGGCTGTCAGAAGCAATTACAACTAGAAACGTGAGGAAAGGGCAGTGGCAGACACTGGAACACAAAATTGTCCATCCATTACGATTGTACTTGTGCTGAAAAGCTATCTCTGGATAAAAAACAGATGGCCATATGTTAAGAAAGTGGTTGAGTCATGATTCCAGTTACTCTCTTTAATGGGCTTCCTAGGCTACTGTGTTTTCCCAAGTGTCCGCCAGCAGCCCTCACCCCACCATCTTCCCCACCATATACTTAGTGCAGTGGAGATTACAGTCACGGCCTGTCAGGAGGCAAGAGGTGCAAACCCCCGGGGACCAGCGGCCTGAGCACCGAGCCTTACTCAGGGCCCTCTCTACCAGGGAGTGGCCTGGGGCCTGGGATTTTTCGTTTGCAAAGTGAAGGAAGTGGAATCACCTAATTCCTGTCGCCCTCCTTCCCTCCTCCTCCGTCTCTCCTTCTCCTTAGTGAAAGGCTTCTGGCCGCAGGAGGACAGGGAGGACTGGTGCAGGACACTGCTCAGGGACCCTGCAGGCCCTGCTGCGAGGGCTCACAGCTTCCTGTCCATGCTTGATGCCCTGAGCCCCTACGGGCCTCGCGTTGATGCAGACCGGAACTTGACGGTCGAGCGAGGGCAGGCCTGGGAATCCGCCAGAGCTGCGGCCCCTCTGGTTGGCTGCGGACCACGCTTGAGGCCTAAGTCCCCTGGGCATTTGGAAACCCAGGCAGTTCCAACCCTCCCAGTGGTTTCCTGTGATGGTTCTCTGACCCTGACAAAGATTTTGACTGAATTGTGACTTAGGACCCTTTCTACAGTACGGTGGAAATAAGTGACCTGGTCAGAAGTTTCTTTGCTCCGAATAGGGTGGAAAAGGGGTGCTGCAGGGTGACGCTTGCAGCCGTTCCTCCTTGTCTTTTCAGCTCTGCTTCAGCATGACAGGTTTCGTTTCCCTTGGCATGTGACTATTCCACAAACTGACGGTGACCTCCTAGGTGAAGGTACACCGTGGGGTCGCCTCTCAGGGAGTGACCTCGGGGCAGATGAACAGGAGAAGGAAGTGGACGGGGAACAGCCCTGTGCCACGCAGGACCCTCCAGCTGCTCCTGGGGTGGGGTGGGGGTGGGGAGTGAGCCGATGGGAAGCAGCCTGGGCAGGCAGACGGGGTGTCTGCAGGGGCTGCGAGGAAGAGGTCAGGGCCAGATGGGCAAGGTTCCTGCGTCAGGCAGGCGTGAGGACTTTGCACTACCTGTGTGATACTGGCCAGGAAGCCACCTGGAGGCACTCACGGGCTGCCACTGATAGGGGCGGTTTTGTGGAAGGAAGGGGGAGGGGACCAGAGGCCAAGTTCAGGGTCTTGTGAGGAGCAGGGTTGGGCTGTAAGGGGAGGTGTCAGGGTGGAGTGGGCACCTGGCAGGACCGAGGGGTATGGGACGGATTGTGTAAGTGGAGGGTCTGACCTCTGAGAGGAGCTGGTCTGTGCAGCAGGAAGGAAGGCAGTGTGTGGAGCCAGCAGGGTGGAGGCAGGTACTTTGGTCAAAGGGTGTTCTTTACAGCCGTGCTTATCCTAGTGACCTAATGGAGACAGGACACGTTTGGCACCTGGGATGGAATAGTCACCACCTTTCAGGAGCTTTGCGCTGGTGGGCGTGGCAAGATTTAGGAGGCGCTGTGCAGTGTAATGAGGCCTGTGCACAGAGACCCCATCCTACATGTGACTTTAAACTGGTCACCACGGTAACAAAAGTAGAAGAAACAGGTGAAATTAACTTTAAACGTATATCTCATTCAAGCCAGTATTTCAACCCATCGTCAATATAAAGAGTAATAAGATATTTCAATTTTTTGATACCGAGCCGTTGAAATTCAGTGTGTCTCTGACTCGGCACCTCGTCATGAGCAGTGGCTGTCCCCGTGACAGTGGCTGCTCCTGTTTAGTGGGTCCCTACCGAGTGTTTATGTTGAAGTTGGAATGACACGAAGGGGGCTGCTGGCCCTGCTCTCACGTCTGCTGTGGAGACAAGGACCCAGCACGTGGCAAGCACGCTCCTGCTGTGGCCTTGGCCCGCCTGTAGTGCTCTTTTCCAGATGTCCTCTTGGCTGGCCTCTGTCACCTTCTTCCTTTCTCCCTCAGTGAGCACTTCTCCAGGAGGCGGTGCTGGCCTCTGAAGGACAGTAGCAGTCCCTCTCCACAGCGCCACTCTCCAGCCCCCCTCCCCCTGCTCTGCGTTTTGTTCTTCCCCCAGCACCTTCCACCCCTGGGTGTCATGTGCTTGTCATGTTAATGGTAACCACTGGAATAAGCCCAGCAGGGCCTGTACTGTCTCCTGGTTTCTCAGTGACACAGCCAGCAGTAACTGGCAAAGTCAGTCTGTGCATGTGAGATGGATGGATGGATGATGGACGGATGGATGGTGCGTGGATGGATGATGGGTGGATGGGGGAGAGGGGGAGGCATGAGGGCGGGATGATGAATGGATGAATGAAAACCCTTTACTGATTTATCTCAAGCTTTCCACTGACTTTGAGCGCAAGACCTGGTGATTTGGACCTTGCTCACGGCGGGGATGCTCCCACTCGGTAACTGATTCACTGAGCCAGCATCCTGACACAGTTCTCCTTAGGATGTTTTTTTCCTGCCCGTTCCTAAGTTGTCAAAAGAGGAAAGCTTTACGGAGAACTTGAGTAGCAAGAGCAAGTTAGGGTGCATTTTAAGTTTATTTTCTGCCATGTTCCACATCTTTGCTTTGGCACAAAGATGGAAACTCCAAAAACTCAGGGAGAGACCAGTAAGAGGGCTGAGCAACCTGACTGTTTTTCAAACAGGAGTTTAAATGTTGAAATCTGTAAGGCAATGGTTAGAAGTACTGAGACATACAGGGGAGCATGGCTTGAGGCTGCCACAGAGGGCTCAGTAGGGAGGTTTGTCATACTCCTCAGCTCACACAGGACATAAAAGAATGAACCCTGATTGTTTTATTACAATCACTGTGTTTCTTGTCTCTTACAAATTACTCAAAGTTTAAATTTTATCAGCACAGAATCTCAGGAGGCATTTGGAAACCATCCACCTCACTCCCGGACCTCAAGGAAGAGATTATCTTAGTGACTGGCTTACCTGCACGATGGTTCAACCAGAAGCCTTTACTGTGTAACATCAGGGAAACAATTTACCAATCTGTTCTTTCTCTCATATCTGAGTAATTATCACACACTTCTCACTTAGCTCCTCCCTAGTTTTTTCAAGGTTTTTTTTGGTTCCCATCACAAGATGGTACATCCCCTGAGGATTGAGGTTTAAATTTTTGCAAATGATAAAGATTATTTTTAAAATATTAAGATTTGGACTTGGGAGCAGGGTTACATTTTCCCATGGAACTAAGAATGAAAGTTGTTTTAGTTCCCAGGTTTGGCTGCCAAGATCAAAACAAAGGCAAAACGAATGGACTCGTCTGTGCCCAAGCGGTTACTGAAAACAGCAGTTTGAGTGCAGAGTGCAAGACCCCCAAACAGCCTATATTCTGTACGGACGGCAGGTGAGCCCCAGGACAGTGCCAGGCAAAATACTAAAACCGGCCCTACCCACCCAGGTGACTGTGAGACTCCAATACCAGGGACCCTTGTCTTGGTCCCGGCCATGTGTGTAAGAGGCCATTGGTGAAAATCGGCTTATTCTGTGTTCCTTGGTGTTTGCCCTCCAGGCAGCAGTTTGGATCCCGGCTGTGCACCAAGTTGAAAAGGAGAACTGACTAAGGGCACAGGCCCCACCCCACATAACCAAACCGGAATGGGCGCCCAGCAGGCCTTTTTTTCCTTAAAGCCCCTTTAGTCGTTCTAAGGTACAGCCCTTGTGCTAAAGGGAATTAGGACATCTTTCAAGGTAAAATACATAAAACCCAGGACAGCTTACACTGCAGCTTCACCATTTATCAATTTTGCTCCCTTGACTCTCAGTTTATCCACTCAGTGCCCGGCTGCCCGGTGTTCCCAGGTGCTGGGGCACTGACCCGAGTTATGGGTGCTGTGCTGTGAGCATGGCTCCCTCAGACCCAAGCAGGAGGCTGCTAACTCCCAGTGGGGGGAAAGGCCATCTGGTTTCACCAAGTGACACAAACTGGCAAGTGGGTAAAGGCTGTGTGGCTGGGCCTGGTTCTCAGAACGTGGCTCACCCCTGGGGGCCAGGCGGACAGGCGGTGCTCGGGGTTCTCCCCTGCCTGGGAAACCTGGGGGCCCTGGAGCCCTTACCTGTAGCCACTGCAGGCTGAGGGGTGACAGGCCATTTCCCAGGTGAGTACCTGTGTTTGCCCGGGTTCATCCCGGGAGGCAGGGTTGAATTGAAGTGGAGGGGCTGGTGTGAAGGTATGTGCACACCTCCTGGGACAGGCTTTTATTCCACGGGGGTCTCCTGCTCACCTCTGCATTGTGTCCCACTTGTCACAGTGTCACTCCTGCCATTTCTTATCCACTTCTAAAATCCCCCAGTTTGTCTCCTTTTATTGTGCCTTTATGAAGGGCCCCTGGGAATGGGGGCTTCAGGAAGAGGAGACGTGGGGTGTTAGCCGTGTGACTCTCCCATGAGAAAACATTGGTGTGGTTCAGCGTTTGGTCGCTAACTTGCCAGTTTCAGTGGCGTTGCATAAAGTCCTGGACTCGTGGAGTCTATTGGAGGGACCATGGGGACCTTGTTTACCAGTTAAGTTAAGGTCTGAGGGACTAGGAGGCTCCATGCACACGGCCCTGCAGACAGGAGATGTGGCGTCAGCAGGTGGGTGCAATAAATCCACCCAGGTGTGAGCATGAGGGGCGGGCCAGGTCTGTCCTTCCCAGAACAAGGAGTGGAGCAGGGGAGGGCCAGGAAACCTCTCCAGGGTGCGCAGACGGGGCCAGGAGGCCCTGATGCTGGGACCCGGGGCAGTCCTGGGTGCTGTGGGTCATGCAGAGCATGAGGTTCAAGGACAAGCCTCCAGGTGGGCCCCGCAGGTAGGAAGGGCCTGTGGGGGGAGGGTCTCCCCCCCCAACCAGGAGTCTGCTTTTACTTGCCCAGGCCCTGGGGACTCCAGGGAGGGACATGGGCACGTTTGTGTTTTAGAAAAAACACATCAAAGGTGACACAGAAAACATCTAAACGAAAGTGAAAGTACAGACTGTACAGTGCAGCACAGTGGTGTCATGGCAAGTTTTCTATGGGACTTGTGTGCTGTGTCCCAAAGGGCGGGCGAGGGGGCAGAAGGACACTCATTTTCTAGCTGGTCTGTAATTGTTTTAAGACCTTATTGTTGAGAGCAGCTTTAGGTTCACAGCAAAACTGAAGGAAGGTACAGATAGTTCCCGTAACTGCCCCCGTTATCACACACATAGCCTCACCCATCGTCAGCACCCTCAACACTTGGCACATTTGTTCCAGTCCGTGAACCTACAGTGACACATCATCTGTATTGACATTAGGGCCACTCCTGGTGGTGTCCAGTTTGTGGGTGTGGACAAGTGTGTAATGACACATACCCCCATTCTAGTGTCACACAGAGCAGTGTCACTGCCCTGAAACCCTCTGTGCTCCCCCGTTTATCCCTCCCCCCAACTCCTGACAACCTCTGATCTTTTCCTGTCCCCGTAGCTGTGCCTTTTCCAGATTCTGTAATATTTTTTAAGCAGAAGAATGTACTTATAAATTACTTGTACAATAAACAAAAGAGAAGCAAGCTGGATTCTGGCCATAGTGAGGATGGTGTTAGAAAGAGATGGTGGGTCTGGGGAGCAGTGCTGGGAGCGCACGTCAGCTCTGTGGGCAGGAGCTGGCGAGGGCATTAATGAAACCCAGCTCACACGACTGAGAAGCAGCAAGAGAGCTACGGGGGAGGAGGAAAGGATGAAGCTAAAATAAATGACTGAGGCTCAAAGTGCTGAGCTTGACCTTCTGGACGGGTGAGCGACAACCACCAGTCAGTTAGTAGGTTGGTCAAATTCTCCGTGTAATAAACTAGGTTTGAACATGAAGTAATGAGACTACCAAATATCTATAAATATGTCCACATGAATGTAGGTATTACATAGACATTCAATGTGGATTTATTTCCAAGATATGTACACCTCCCCCAAAGCTTTTTCAGTGACACAAATATTGTAACCTTTCAACATTATCACCTTGCAGAGGTCTTAATTCTAGCATTTCAGACCCGGCTCAACATAATTTGGAAACTTGACCATCTTCTGAGCAGGTTTGCATATAAATATATACAATGTCAGTGTCCGTGTCCATGAGCGTCATTCTGGAGCCACAGAAGCTTTCATTTTTTTTTTTTTTCTTTTTCAATTCACCGAAAGTATCCCTTAAGTGGTGGTCCACGCTCTCCAACATCCTTATTCCTGACTTGTGATTCCAAAATTTAAGTTTTTAGAAGGAGGCAGATTGGAAGCAGTGGGTGTCCAAGGGCGGCTTGGCTGGAATAAGCTTTGCTGCTCCCGTGGGGGCACAGGATGTATCATCCCTGAAAGGAGCGGCCCTCATTCCTTGTCACTTCTCTCCCCATGGCACTAGCCCATCAGCTAAAATGGCGATACGGGATTCAGGACATGGAAAATTAGACTGTTCGGTTGGCTCTTAGGCAAGTGTTCCACGCGCCATGGCTTCAGCGGGAAGCAAGACGGAGTGTGTGGGCTCAATACCTCACGCAAAGTGCTTTTAATGTTTTTCTCTTAGGTCCTCTGAGAAAGTGTGGGAGCGTCCTAGCTTTCCCTTGGCTGGGTATTGTTTATAGCATGTAGGTTTAATTCACTTTTTATAAAATGCATCACTGACTTTGCATTTAAGGCCGTTGACTCAGTTTTTTTTCACACGGTAGCTGGTGATGGAATTAATTTTCATCTCCTCCTCACATCATAGACCCATGGTCCTTGTCAGTGCCATTTTCTTTGAATTTGGCTAACCGCAGACAGACGCGGGCCCTCTGCGTTGTGTTGCCACTGGGCAGAGTTGCTGCAAATTCGTCCAGAGTCGAGGCGGCTGGTGCATGTCCCGAGCCTGTGAGGAGAGGTGCTCTGAGCTCAGCGCTGCCCAGGCTCCTCCCCAGTGCTGCTCGGCTGGGGAGCCTCCTGGTCACAGCCAGTCAGTTGCTCAGCTCGTACTCACCGCTGTCCTGTCCCCCCACAGGTATGAACGCCGCGGTCCGAGCTGTCGTGCGCATGGGCATCTACGTGGGGGCCAAGGTGTACTTCATCTATGAGGTCAGTGTCGCCTGGCGGTCCTCATCCCCTGGCTCACCCTCAGCTCTCACGCCTGCCTGCCTTGGGCTCTGCTGACCGCAGCCAGGGTGGGCGGTGACAGCATACTCAGGTGGCCAGCAGGGAGCTCAGGGCCCAGGAAAGTCCCCCTGGGGCAGCCTCCCTGGGAGGGCGTGCTCCCTGGTCCTGATGCACTTGTGGGAGGTGTGTGTGGGAGCGAGGGGAGGAAGGACATGACATGGGCACAAAATGCCATTCTGACGTTGCCTCCCAGGATCGCTGATCGCAAGCCACCTGTGTTGTGGCTCTCATTTGACCTTGTAGAGGTGATATAGTCACTGGAAATGGGGCTGACTTTGAACAAACATTAGAATAAATGGGAAAAGAGGCCACTTTGAGCTTTGCACCATTAATGTATCTGTTTATGTGTTAACTTCTTAGTATCTGTTTATCTGTTAACTTTAAAACAAAGAGTCTGAAATCCAACAGCGGCCATGGCCCACTATCTCCTGCTTTTGAGGTCCTGGAAACTTAGAAGTGAGCAGTGTCTGGGGGGAGGAACCAATGTAGTTTGGACCACAAAACTACTAAGAAAAAACCCCAACATATTTAGTTTTAAGTTTATACACATAATAAAGCTTTAAAAATGTGAGGAAGAGAATACTTTTTAAATGGCTTAATTTCTTCCAGGCCACTCTGTTTCATTTGCATTCCTCCCAGTGTTGTAGTATGTTTCTACCTACCATTGTGGTGATGATTTTCTGTGTGGTATATGCATTCCACAACTATTGCTTCAAGTGTCTGAGTAACATTCCATCAAATTGATGTCTCATCCTTTAGCCAACTGTTTATTTACTGGATCACTCCATTCCCACACCACTGGATTATTTAGGTCACTGCCTGTTTTTCAGCTACCTTAACACTAATATGTGAGGCTATTCTGTGCTTTGTGTCATTCTGGGGACCCCAGGATGTGGCACTGACTTAGAAGGGATGGGATCCTATAATGTCTCTGATGTGTCTCACCAAAGTGAATTCTGTTCCAGCTTACCCCCCACCCCCCGCCCACACTGTGCACAGAAGTGGTGCCAGCCACATCCATGGTTCTGAGTGTGTGGCCCCCATCTCACTCCCCAGAGCTGAAATGGGTTCCCGGGCTGTTTACTAGAGCCGTTTTCTCCTTTGGTGACAAGGTGGCTCACAGTCTTTGCTCATTGGTCCGAGTAACCATTTGTTTATTGTTTTTTGCAAAGATGTTTTGTCAGGTGCTTTGGTTGCTTTTTTAAACTGTGGTTCTGAGGGTTTGGGTTTGTACCTATCTGCTTTGGGCAATGTTAACACGATGAAGCCAATCAAAGCATTTCCAGACCACTATTCCATCGTTTTCTCTTCGGATGTTTTTAGGGCCAGATTGCCCTTGTGGAGTCCGTCCTAGGCCTCCCCTGGAGGACGCTGTCTGTTCACTGACGTGGAGTGAGCACGTTAGGCATGGGCCACACTCACCCCTCCCCCACTTCTACAAGTTACAACGTTGAGTGTGGATATGATGACTTTTCCTGCTACTGCTGAAGAGCGTGCATGCATGCACACGGCTTCCTCTCCTTTTTCTTTTATTGTATTGTATTTGGGGGAAGGGATGGGGTTGCATCCTGCCTTAGAACTTGAGAGAAGACATCACACACCCGGCCTAATGGCACTTCCCGATACGTGAACGTGGTTTTATAAATCTTAGGGGTTGGAGCCCCCTCATGTCAGCTGCTTCTGTTATAATTAAAGAAACGTTTTAGCTTCGCTGAAGGTGGATCCACGTAGACTTCTGGTATCTAGCACGTTTCCCCCGGAAACTCTGGGTTTTGCTAGCTGCTGCCTGCGCTGGTCCTGGTACCCTCCCAGGTGAGGCTGCAGCCTCCCTGAGCTGAAGGCCCCTCAACACACAGAGGTACTTGGCGTCCACGATGACTTTGCAGTGTGGGGAGGGAAGGGAAGGAAGTCGTTTCAGTTATTTTGTAGCTAAAGGAACTGACTGGTCCCCGTGGACAGTTCACATTCTCTGTGTCACTGCTTGTCACTGGCAAGGCTGGGAGGAGCGCCCCAATCCCACATCAAACCAGTGAGGGGCTGTGTTTCAGCCCCAGGGACATTAATGTCTAGAGACATTCGCATTGTCCCATTATTGGGGTTGGGGGGCTCCTACTGGCATCTAGTGGGTGGGGGTCAGCGACACTGCTCAACTCCCACAGTGCACAGGATGGCCCCCAACAAGGAACTGTCTGGCCCCAAATGTCAAGACACCCAGCGTTAAACCAAGAGCCAAATCTGTACTTGCTGTGATGGGTGGTCCTCTGCTGGCGATGGGGGTAGGGCTGGTGGCTGTGTGCCTGTCAAATCGCTGGCATTGAAACTGACATAGTGACTGGTCAACATTAAGTCCTCCTCAGATTTAAGAGTTGTGTTTTTTTTGTTTTTTTTTTTTTTACTTTTTCAATTACAGTTGACATACAGTATTATATTAGTTTCAGGTGTATAGCATAGTGGTTGGACACTTAATTTACCTTATGAAGTGATCACCCCAATAAGTCTAGTACCCACTTACATAATTATTAGTTATTACATAATTATTAATAATTATTACAATATTCCTGACCATAGTCCCTATATTATACTTTACATTCCCGTTTTCATAACTGTCAATTTGTGCTTCCTAATCCCTTCATGTTTTTCACCAAGTCCCCCAGCCCCTCCCATCTGGCAACCATTAATTTGTTCTCTGTACCTATGAGTCTGTTTCTGTTTTGTTTCTTCGTTTGTTTTGTTTTTTAGATTTGACAGATAAGTGAAATCATATGGAATTTTGTCTTTCTCAGTCTGACTTATTTCACTTGGCATAATACCCTCTAGGTGCATCCATGTTGTCACAAATGGTAAGATTTCATTCTTTTATGGCTGAGTAATATTCCACTTTATATATAGAGGGTCTTTCCCTTGCACGAGGAGACATATACTCTTTAGGGTTCTCTACATATAGTGTCAGGTCATCTGCAAATAATGACAGTTTTGCTTCTTTTTAGTTCAGATGCCTTTTGTTTCTTTTTCTTGTCTGATTGCTGTGGCTGGAACTTCCAGTATTATGTTGAATATAAGGGGTGAAAGTGGACGTCCTTGTCTTGTTCTTGATCTTAAAGAAAAAGCTTTCAGCTTTTCACTGTTAAGTATGACATTAACTGTGGGTTTGTCATATTTGGCCTTTTTTTACGTTGAGATATCTTCCCTGTCCACTTTGCTGAGAGTTTTTATCATAAATGGATGTTGGATTTTCTCAAATGATTTTTCTGCATCTCTGATATGATCATATGATTTTTATCCTTCATTTTGTTTATGCGGTATCTCATGTTAATTGATTTGTTGATAGTGAACTAACTTGCATCCCAGGAATAAATCCCATTTGATTTATGATGTATGATTTTTAAAAATATGTTGCTGAATTGGGTTTGCTAATATTTTGTTGAATATTTTTGCATCTATGTTTATCAGGGATATCAGCCTATAGTTTTGTTTTTTTGCAATGTCTTTGTCTGGTTTTGGAATCAGGGAAATGCTGGCCTTGTAGAATGAGTTTGGGAGCTTTCCCGCCTCTTCAATATTTTGGCTAGTTTGAGAATGATAGGTATTCATTCTTTTGAATATTGGTAAAATTCCCCTTTGAAGCTTTCTGGTCCAGGACTTTTGTTTGTTGGGAGTGTTTTTTTTTAATTTTTTTTATTACTGATTCAATTTTGTTAGTAGTTATCAATCTGTTCAGATTTTCTGTTTCTTCCCGATTCAACCTTGGAAGAAGATTCTGTGTTTTTAGGTATTTATCCATGCTTTTAGGTCATACAATTTGTTGGCATATAACTCTTCATAGTATTTCCTGATAATCCTTTGTATTTCTGTGGTGTTGGTTGTCACTTTTCCTATTTCATTGTTGATTTTATATATTTGGGCCCTCTCTCTTTTTTTCTTGATGTGTCTGGCTAAACCTTTATCAATTTTGTTTATCTTTTCAATGAACCAGCCCTTGGTTTCATTGATCTCTATTTTGTTTAATTTTGTTCTGATCTTTATTATTTTCTTCCTTCTACTCACTTTGTGCTTTGTTCTTATTTTTCTAGTACATTGAGGTATAAGGTTAGATTGAGATTTTTCTTGTTTCTAGAGGTAGGCCTGTATTGCTATAAATTTCCCTCTTAGCACTGCTTTGACTGTATCCCATAGATTTTGGGACATTGTGTTTTCATTTTTATTTGTCTCAGTGTATCTTTTCATTTTTTTCCTTGATCTCGTTGTTAACCCATTCATTGTTCAGTAGCATGCTATTTAGCCTCCATGTATTCATGTGTTTTTCAATTTTCTTCTTGTAATTGACTTCCAGTTTCATACCACTGTGATCAGAGAAGATGCTTGATATGACTTCAATTTTCTTAAATTTATTAAGACTTGTTTTATGACCTAACGTGTGGTCTGTCTTATAAATTGCTCTGTGTACACTTGAAAAGAATGTATATTCTGTCAGTTTTGGGTGAAATCTTCTAAAAATATTAAGTCCATCTGATCTAATGTGTCACTTAAGGCCGCTGTTTCCTTGTTGATTTTCTGTCTGGATGATCTGTCAATTGGTGGCAATGAAGTGTTAAAGTCCCCCCTACTATGATTGTGTTACTGTCAATCTCTCTCTTTATGTCTGTCAATATTTGCTTTATATTTTTAGGCGCTCCTATGTTGGATGCATAGATATTTAAAAGGGGTATACCCTCCTTTGTTTCTTGTTACAGCCTTTGTTTAAAGGCTATTTTGTGTGATATAAGTATTGCTATCCCAGCATTCTATCATTTCTATTTGCATGAAATATCTTTTTCTGTCCCTTTACTATCAGTCTGTGGGTATCTTTCAATCTGAAGTGACTCTTGTAGGCAGCATATGTATGGGTCTTTATTCTTTTATCCCTCAGCCACCCTGTGTCTTAATTAGAACATCTAATCCATTTATATTTGAAGTAATTATTAATAATTATGTAGTTATTGCTATTTTATTATTTTCTAATTGTTTTTATAATTCTTCTCTGTTGCTTTCCTACTCTCTTGCTCTCTTGTATATGTTGATAACTTTCTGTAGTTTGTGTTTGAATTATTTTCTCTATTTCTTGTGTATCTCTTATAGGTTTGTGCCTTGTGGTGACTATGTGCTGCATGTACACAGAGCTATGTTTATAGCAGCCTACTTGAATCTGATTATCACTTCAGTTCAAACACATTCTAAAATCACTACAATTTTTACTTATCCCCTCCATGTTTATGCTTTGTCATTATCGTTTACTTCTTTTGTGCATGTGTTGTGTGTATCCCTTAATTTACTGCTGTAATTACACATGATCTTCCTACTATTGTCTTTTAACCTTTGTAATAGCTTTATAGTTGTTTGATCCACTGCTTTTACTAAGTATTTGCCTTTGCCAGTCAGAATTTTTATTTTCTATATTTTCTTATTTTTTTACCGTTTTTTACTTAAATAAGTCCTTTTAACATTTCTTGTAATACTGGTTTAGTGGTGATGAACTCCTTTAGCTTTTTCTTGTCTGGGAAACTTTACCTCTCCTTTGGTTCTAAATGATAGCCTTGGTGGGTAGAGTAATCTTGGTTGTAGGTCCTTGCTTTTCATCACGTTGACTATTTTGTGCCAATTCCTTTGGCCTGCAAAGTTTCTGTTGAGAAATCAGCTGACAATCTTATGGAAGCTCCCTTGTTGGTAACTATCTGCCATTCTCTTGCTACTTTTAAGATTCTCTCTTTGTTTTTAACCTTTGGCATTTTAATTGTGATGTGTCTTGGTGTGGGCCTCTTTGGATTCATCTTTTTTGGGACTCTGCACTTCCTGCGTTTGTATGTCTGTTTACTTCACTAGGTTAGGGAAGTTTTCCATCATTATTTCTTCAAATAGGTTTTCAATCCCTTGCTCTTTCTCTTCTCCTTCCTGTACCCCTATGATATGAATATTGGTATGCTTGATACTGTCCCAAAGGTCCCTAACCTATCCTGATTTTTTTTTTAGTTATTTTTTCTTTTTGCTGTTCTGATTGGATGTTTTCTGCTACCTTATCTTCAAAATTGCTGATTGGATCCTCTGCTTCATTTAATCTGCTGTTGATTTCCTCTAATGTATTCTTCATTTCAGTCATTGTATTTATCTGTTTGTTTGTTTTATATGCTTTCTATATATTTGTTTTAAGTTCTCACTCAGTTCATCTATTCTTCCCTTGAGTTCATTGAGCATCCTTATAACCAGTGTTTTGAACTCTGCGTCTGGTAGATTGTTTGTCTCCATTTTGTTTAGTTCTTATTCTGGAACTTTGTTCTATTCTTTCATTTGCGACATGGTTCTTTGTCTCCCCATTTTGGCTGTCCCCTTGTGTTTATTTCTATGTATTAGATAGGCCTGCTACATCTCCCAGTTTTGGCAGAGTGTCCTTATGTAGTCTGGGCAGGGTGCTTTAGGTGTGTCCTTTGTGTGGGTTGTGTGCGCCTGCCTGTTATAGTTGGGCCTTGATTATTGTTGGCATGTCAGTGGGTGGGATTGACTCTTAGGCTAACTGTCTGTGAGGGTTGGTTGTCTCTACAGCAGACACGCTGTTGTGTGGAGGCTGATCCCATGGAGTAGTAGTCACTTTAGCAGGGTTCTGGTGCAGGTGAGGCTACGCTTGTGGTGTGTCATTTGTGCAGCTGGTTGGATGGTGCTCTGTGTCGTCTGAAGCCAGTCCCCAGGTGTGTTGGTTCTGGAGCTTCCTGAGATGGGCTCTGGTGCAGACCAGCGTCAGCCACCATTTGTGCCCAGCTCAGGGCCATCCGGTAGGAGCTACAAAATTATCTGCAGTTGGTTGTACGTGTTGGGTTTGGAGTTGCTTTGGAGAAATACACTGTGAACCGAGGCTGGCTGTCATTATTGTCATGCTTGGGACACTTCGGTGGGCACCACAATGTAAGCTGAGGCCAGCCACCTCTTGTGCCAGGCTTGTGGCCACTTAGTTGTAACCATACTTCAAGTTTATAATGTCTGCAGCTTATGCCAGCCTTGGTGCCACCAGATGGGTGTTACCATGCAAGTTGAGACCAGTCGCCACTTGTGCTGGGCTTTGGGCTGCTTAGCAAGAAATACAGGGCATGCCAAGGTGAGACACTGCTTGTTTGGGATTTGTGGACCTTTGAGAGATTTTAGGAAAGTCCACAGCTTGAGCTGAGGTAGGCCACTTGTGTGGAAAAGCCCCTGAAAGCGGCTTGGGTTGGGCATGTGAATTGAGTGGGACAGAGTCTTACGGATTCACCAATGCAGGGCGAGAGGTGAAAGCCAGGTTAATGGAGAGCTCAGATTTGGCGCCTGCTGGTTGGGTGGGAGGGGGCTCAACAAAGGCACAAAGACGCCTGCCAGCACTTCTGTCCTCAGAGAGAGCTGCCCTGACCCCTTCCCCTCTATCGCTCATCCTAAAGCCAATCAGTTCAGTTCCCGGTATGTCCCTGGCACTCTTCAAGCTGCCACCCTGGCACTGGAGCCCAGGGTGAGTGAGTCTGTGAGCAAGTGAGTCTGTGTGCAGGCCCCTCAAGAGGAGCACCTCGGTCACCTGCAGCTCTCCATCTCACCCGGACGGAGTCCCTGCTGGTTTTCACAGCCAGAGTTATGGGGTCTCCTCTTCCCAGCACTGGAGGCCTGGGCTGGGGTGCCTGATGTAGGGCTAGGACCCCTCACTCCTCAGGGGGGACCTCCACAGCCAAGACATCCCTCCTGACTCTTAACCGCTACACATGGGTGTGGGACCAGCCTGTTCTGCGTTTCCACCCCTCCTGCCAGTCTCAACGTGGCTGCTTTTTTATTTGCTTAATTATAGGACTTCGTTTCAGCTGGACTTCAGGCGATTCTCAGCGATGGTTGTTCTGTAGTTTAGTTGTCATTTTGATGTGGTTATAGGAGGAGGCAAGCACAGCATTTACCTACTCTGCCATCTTGACTGGAAGTCTGTTTTTGTCTTTTTATTGGCACTGTGTCCTGTGGTTGTCTGTGTTCTGAGGATATCTAGGTTTATTCCAAACTATACCCACCAGACTTCACACATTTCAAAATTAAGGAATTGACATGGAACCGTCAGGTCTGCTTACAACTACAAACCTTTAGTCTTTAAAGGAGTCTTGGCAAAGAATAGCAGGTGACTCTCTCCATGGCCAAGTGAGAAAGGTGGGTTCCAGAACCCACTTCCCTCACACGCAGCGGGCTCTTCCTTCTTCACGTCCTCGCTGAAGCGCGTGAGCTCTGCCTTCAGCCCCCTTTGGCAAATGGGCAGTGAGGAGGCCCAAGTCTGAACCAATCCCATCTCCTTCAGGGAAATAGACAGGAAATTTCTACAAACCTCCGTCAGGAAGATGTCACAGAGAATTCTTATGTGGAGCGGTGTTGGGATGATTCTAATATTTGTATTAAGTGGTTTATTGGTCATTGGCAACTTTGACGGAGGGCGGCTCGGGGGGTATAGTTGAATGCAGCCTTTGTGACTTGGCACTACCGTGTTTCCCTGAAAATAAGACCTAGCCGGACAATCAGCTCTAATGCGTCTTTTGGAGCAAAAATTAATATAAGACCCAGTCTTGTTTTATTATAAGACTGGGTAATATAATATAAAATATAATATAACACAATGTAATACCAGGTATAATATAACATAATATAATATAATACGATGTAACACCAGGTATAATATAATATAATATAATATAATATAATATAATATAATATAACATAATACCGGGCCTTATATAAGATCGGGTCTTATATTAATTTTTGCTCCAAAAGACGCATTAGAGCTGATCGTCTGTCTAGGTCTTATTTTTGGGGAAACACAGTAGGAGTGATTAGGCCTTTGATGTTCTTAGAGCTGGAGGGAAGAGGGGACAGCCTTAAGACGGAGGCATTTGAACTGAAATTGCCTGTCTGAAGATGACAAGTTGTTTCTCAGGGCACCCTTTCTCTGACCCCCAAAAAGAGAAATTCTGAGTGGAAGGGGGCCCTTGGCATCCCCCACCTCGGGGTTCGCCCAGTCTCCCGTCACACCCACGAGACTTCGCTCTGGGGGTCAGTATTATCTAATTGAATTGAAATCGTTTGGAGCATCATCATGTCTCTTTGACAGATATAATGACACTCTGTCTGTCATTCTGACATGCAAAAATCTCTAAAATCTGCCAGCTTTTTCCTGAGTCACTTGGGTAACACCCCCCGGTGAGCTGCGTGCAGTCCTTTCTCACCCGCCCAGGGTGACCGTCCCTCAGGTGGTAGGAAGCAGGTCACACTCCTGACAGTGCCAGTTCACATACGCTATCGCATCAGTGTTGCTTCTTAAGGTCCAGAACCTCCTGCATTGTGGCACCTCTCCGACCCCAGGGGTTTGGAGAAGCAGCTGTGGGCCTACGTGTGTAGCTGAGTGATGGGATGGATATGCAGGGGAGCCTTTCTGGCCGTTTCCGCATCTGTCTGGTGAAAACCCTATTTTCCCTTCCTGCACTTGGAAAGCTTTGAGCATAAGCCGGACAGGGGGCTGTAGGGGAGGGGGGTGTGGGGCTGTGGCGGCAGGAGGGGGCGATGATGTGTGTGCTTCTGACTCAGTTGGTTTTCTCCAGGCACAGAGTCAGGAGGAGGGGGCCCCGGACTGAATTTACTTCTCTGTAGACCTTCTCAGAACTGGAGCTGTGTCTCCATGTTCCTGGTCTGCTGCCTGGATGCTGCCCTGATGGACAGGTTTCCTTCTTAACTGCAGCACCACTGGCATTTGCAGGGAAGTGTGGGGGTGTCCTGTGCAGTGCAGGATGCTGAGAGCACCCCTGCCGCTGCCCCCCAGAAGCCAAGAACACCTCTCCCAAAGCAGTGACAGGAATGTATCCAGACACCCGCGGGTGTCCCCTGGTGAGCAAACTCTCCCTCGTGTGGACCACTGTCCCAGACCTATTTGGGGTCAAATTTTGAAGCAACACTCAGTGGCTTATCTCACATGTCTGTCCCTTTATAGCCCAGTTTCTAAGTCCACCTAGAGCTTTCAGGGCGACCAACACACCAAACAGTGCGACATCTTTATACTTGTTATTGAAATGAAGGGGTTTGGGGTTTCTTCTTGGGCAGAAGGGGTTTGGGGAGTGTACTGCTCGGAAAGCACTGTTTCTGCCAGACGTCTGGCACCGGGTTCATCCTGCCTGGCTGTGCCGGGCCCAGGACCACTGGGAATCTGGGGCAGTGCTGCGTGTCCTGCCTGGTGAGCCCGTGGGCGCCTCGGGGAGCGGCCGGGCGGGGGCCATTAAACTGCTGTTTCCACTTACTGAGCCAACTGTTGATTTTTTTTCCTTTTAGGCAAGGTGTTTTTTGTTGTTGTTGTTGTTTTAATTCCCTTAGAAGCTTACAGCTGCCTTTAGCTTCTTGGAGATGGTAAGGGCAAGTACATCACATGTTTTTGCAAAAGACGGTGCTGGGGGTGGCCTGCCCCTGGGTTTAGGTGGATCAGACAGGCGCCGTGTGTGAGAAGCCGTAAATTACCTGCTATTTGCAGCCTTGGCTACAGAACAGGCTGTAATTCAGTGTAACGTATGGGTTCAGAATCCTATTAGCTGAAGGTTTTTCTGCAGACTTCAGAAAATCATTATTATTATGGCTCTTTAAATATGACTAATTCAAAAGACTTTCCTGTGTAAAATGACTCTTGACAGTTTGGCTCCGCTCAGGCACAGAGCTGCTAAGCGTCAGCAGGGCTCAACTGTGGTCTGCACACTGGAGAGAGGCTGGGAACAGTGCCTGTCACTTTTAGCGGCTGTTTTTTTATTGTCCAAACAAGGCATTGTGAATGCAGGAGGGAGGGGAAGGCAGCACTTCCTGTTGCAAAAGAATAAGGGCCATCAGACCAGCACCATGGGCTAATATTCTGGTTTCAGAGGCTGGACACTCGAGGTGCTGAGGGCCTCACTGTTCCGGGAGGTCCAGTGAGCAGCTTTGTCCCTGGGTCCTTGGGTCCCCGGGCTCCCTGCAGACTGGTTTCCTTTCTTCTTTTTTTTCTGAACTTGAATGACCAGCACATATCCCAAGCTGGACTTGGCTGGGACTCTGCACATTATGGCCTGACTTAACACACTGATACACAGGCTGTAACTGTCAGTTCCTAGATTGGGTATCATTTCCCTTTCCTAACACAAACCTTCTCTTTGCCGTGGGGCTCCTTATGTTTCTTCTCAGACATGGTGAACCACCTGCTGCCACAGTTTTTAAAGTGAGGAACGTCAGGTTGTGTCCAAACAAACAACAGCAAACCCCTGCCTTTTCCAGCGAGGTCACAGCAGGGAGGCCCACGTGGGTCCCTTCTGCCTGGGTGTTTGGGGTCTGGGAGCTGCCTGTGGTCTTGGACGCTGTGGCCCTGATGGATGCGGGCGTTCACCCGCAGGACCAAGAACAGGTTAGAATGTCGGAGCTGGATCTTGGGGACGGGTCTGATTTTGTCATCCCATTCTCAGCCCTGCTGTCGCCGTCTCCACCGTCCCCCAGCAGTTCCCTGAAGGCCAAGTGAGGTGACCAGAATCCCACTGTCGTGTCTCCTGGAGGTTTTGCAGTTAACTGTTTCTGCATTTTAACTTCCTTAAAGGCAAAGCTACTTAACCACTAAATGCCCCTCTTGAGGGTACAATGAAATGTCTCTCTGTGCACCTGGCCTGTGGATGTTTATGCAAAGTCAGCCAGGCCTGGCCTGTCCCCTGCTCTGCACGCACACGACAAGGTTGGGTAAGTTCCTTAAGTTAATTCACAAAAGCAGGCCACCTAGGTCCCTGCATCCCTTCCCTTTCCACGGGCCGGTTGGCTGCTGCACACGGGGAGCAATGATCAATCACGATGACAGCACTGAGCTCCCAGCTGAAGGCTTCCTGTGGGACCTGTGACTTGGTCCTCACACCAGCAACAGACAATCCAGTGACAGTCCCCATTTTAGTGTTCAAATCGCAGAAGTGATCGTCTGTCCCCTGCCTTTGCCCCCCTCCCCCACTGTTATCACCATGGGGCTGATTAAGTAATTTTACTATGAGGTGACAGGCTCTCTGGCATGGAGGTTGGGGACTGGCTTTGTCCTGCTGTGGCTTTCAGTTTTATGACTTTCGGTTGGAATTGTGTATTTCTAGCTGTGGCTTAAAGAAATAATTGAATAATACCCGTGGGATAAATAAATGAGGCTGGCTTATTTTTGGGTTTCCACAAGCACAGGGTCTAGGGCTGTACAACGACATGTCGTGTTGTAACCTATTTGAGAATTCTGGAGTTGACCGAATCGCCAAGGACACGTGTGAATGCAACACGGGGCATTTCCCCTGAAGTTGGGAAGTCAATGAGCAGGGCTGACTTAGTCCCAGACCCCAGCATCCCTGCCCTGAGGACCTGGTGGGGGGAGGTTCTGCATATGCGTTTCCTGAAGGAACAGAAGCTCCTGATTCCTAACCTTTGAAAACCACTGACATGGACAGCCTGCGTCTCCTGCATACTCCTGGTTTGCACTGTGCTGTTTACTGACCCTCACACTGGAGTGGTTCAGAGCCGACCTCTCACCTGCTTGCTCTCGCTCTCAAGTTCTGTAGGCGAAATGCTGCAGTTCATTCAGGAATAAATCAGAAAAACCTTAATCCTATAGGAAGCAAAAATAGTATTTACTCGGAAGCAGTGAAAGCCCTGGAGAAGTCTGAACACCGCTGATGAAATATCTAGAAAACACCTGTGAAGTGTGTTCTCTTAAGCAGATTGTTTCATCTGGGGGTTGGTGTTGGCCGTTCAGTGAGTTGCTGCCTGAAGAAAGCAGGGATCCGATTTAGAAAAAGCACAGTCTAGTTGGCGAGACACATACACACATTGAACAGAAGTGTCCTGAAGAAAAAGCCTACTGTGAGCATAGGCAACCATCTCCCTCTGGGTCTTCAATTTTTAAAAACACAGATCTCTTAGAAAGAACAGCACCCACAGAAGGACGAGCTCATTTTCTTTTTAGAATGGATTTAACAAATGCCTAAAAATTGGGGTAAAAAAAAAAAAAGAACTCTTAATGTGATCCAATGACTCCACGTAAATTCTGTGGGACGATGGGTTTGATGTGTCCGGCGAAGGGGCTGTGAGGGTCCTCCTCTGAGGTGGGACCTGCAAGATCCACAGTGTTACTTGGGCTCAAGGACTAAGCCTGGCTTTACCATTTGTACAGTTTGTTTTTCTTACATGAGTCACAGAACTGGTTCTGAGGGCAAATTCCACAGGTGTTATTTTAGAAAAAGTTGGGGCTCTGTCGTGGTTGGAATAAACACCGAGCCTTCCAAGGAGTCTTCCCTGGAAAAACTCAAATGCATGATGGTATGTCTGTGTAAAATCACTCTTCCTGATTTTGTCACATCTTCCTCTGAAAACACAGCCCCAAACTACACTTGGTAGTTGTTTTTCAAACGTTATATGAGTTTGACGACTGCTGGTTGCGAATGAGTCATTTCCTAAGACCTGGCCCCGGGGCAGTAGGAGGGTGCTGTGCGCACGGCCCTCACACCTCTGTCCTTGGCTTCCTACCACCTGCTTTGCCATCCGTGCCCGTGCCACACACAATCATCCAATCACATTCTACTTTTCAGAATGTGCGTTTTGTTTGTGGGACTGTCTGCCATGTTAAAACAGTCTCGAAACAAAAAGGATTAATAAATGTTCTTGTAAAATCAGTGTTTAAATTCTGAGAATTAATAAAGGGAAAAGAACTCCTCCCCTTCCCAGCGCGGCATGGAGGAAGCGTCCGGTCCTGTGTGGTGTCTGATGGGGGCGATGCTGCGGGAATAATCTGGAAGTTGGTGGCCGCAGCCTGCGTTGCTGAGAGCTGCAGCACAGTCTCAGCATCCATTAGCATCCTCAGTGTCCTCCGTGTAGGTGACACCATGGCTGGACAGCTCCCTTCCCTCCTCATCTCTTTAGTTACCCAGACTGAATGTGCAGAATTTACCCCAGTGTCTGTTGGCGTGGCTGGAAGGTTTTCACTTTCCTTTTGTCAAAACCCGTGGTTAATGCTCTTGTCCACCCAGCCTGCCCAGGACGGTCCTGGGTGATGCTTGCCGTCCGGCCTAATGAAGGGTAATACCCTCCCTCATTCTCAGGAGCCCTCTGTGTGGGGTCTGTGTCAGCACAGGGGTCCACACTTGCGCCCCGGCCACAGGCCTGCTCACGTGCCTCCAAGCCTCCCAAGCTTCATAGCAATGAAGCTAGAAAGCCAGCACTGCGCCCGATGGCACACTGTTCCTTATGGTCTCCTGTCTTAAGATAGGCATGCTGTGCTGTGCCTGCCGTGACGAGGTCATTCTTAACTGATCCTGGCAGTTTAGGGGTGGCAGAGGTCATTGGAAGGGCACCGCAAGACCAGATTCTTTCTCTCTATTTTCATTCTGTCATCTATTATCTATCCATGCATCCTCTGTCTCTGTCACCTAGCTGTTGATCACCTATCTATCGTCCATCTATCAATCATCTATTCTCTACCTACCTATCTATATATCTACCTATCTATTTTTAATTTGTTGAAATAAGGTCCCTCGGGTCACTTAGCAGGAGGAGGGGCTTGGTTTTGCACGGGGTCCTAGAGCAGCCGGCTGATTTGTCCCTGGTGCAGCCTCTGTCCCTGAGTTCCCAGCATACACAGCACTTGGGCTAAGCCTCCCCTCCCAGAGGGAGCCCATTCCAGCCCCTTTCTTGTTTATCACCCCACAGTGAAACCACATCAGGCTCTGTGCTTTGAGTGGAACAGGCTGAGGATTACACCAGGAAAGGAGATGGGGACAGAAGGACAGACGGCGTCCTTACAGGTGGACCGTGCTGTGGTTGGGAGGAGCTGCATGGTATCCCCATGAAGACAATGGGTGGAGGGCAGGCCGTCCCCGACCAGACTGTTCTGGGAGCTGAGGGCAGCAGGACGCGTGAGGGCTGCGGTCGGGGACTCGGTTACCACAGCAGAGGCCCCTGTAACTCTAAGGCGAATCGGCTCCCAGCTTCTCTTTGTTCTGTGTCACTACATTCCTAGTTCCCTTTCCTGTTTGTCACATATGACATATGTGCATGTATGGCTATGCATGTATGTGCATTCATATGTTAAATATTCATATTATGTAGATTAGACATTATATATGTACTATACTATAATGCATAAGTATGTACATTAATAATTAGACATAATTATATATAGTACATGCTTAATTAAACAATTATGTATTTATATGTATAAGTAATGTTATATATACTATATAGTATTTATTACATAGGTAATAATATAGAATATGTTAATATATGGTGTTATATAATAGTACATTTATTATATTGATGGAAATTTTACATTTATAAATACAAATATACGAACTGATCAATGATAAAGGCGCCTGCACTTATTGATTAATTTATGCACAAGGCTCCATACTCAATGGGCATTTCATTATTAAAAATCTTCATTCCTTTCTTCTTTCTTCTTGGCGATCACTAGGTAGGGACATGAAACCACTATAGTACTCTGTTAAGCTTTTCTTTCTTTCTTTAAAAAAAAAAATTTTGTTAGTTGCATGTACAAAGCAATGCAGTACTTACACAATTACACCCCTCGCAAAGTGATAACTCCCCCCAAGTCTGCTACCCATCTGACATCGTATACAGCTGTTACAATTTGCATTGACTATCTTCCCTATGCTGTACTCCACGTCCTGTGACCATATAATTATAGTTGACATTCAGTATTATTCAACTTCAGCTTCAGGTGTACAGTGCAATGGTCAGGCATCTACACAGTCTGTGAAGTGATCCCCCTGGTAACTCCAGTGCCCATCTGACACACTACGTAATCTTTACAACATTATTGATTATATTCCCCATACTGTATTTCATATCCCCATGACTATTTTGTGATTACCAATTTGCAATTTCTAACCCCTTCACCTTCTCCCTCATCCTTAATCCTCCCCATCTGGCAACGATCAGTTTTTTTCTCTGTATCTCTGAGTCTGTTTCTGTTTAGTTTGCTCATTTATTCTGTTCTTTAGATTTTACATATAAGTGAATTCATATGGTATTTGTCTTCCTCAGTCTGACTTAGCATAATATTCTCTAGGTCCATCCATGTTGTTGCAAATAGTAAGATTTCATTCTTTTTTATGGCCGAGTAATACCCCATTGTATAAATGTACCACAGTTTCTTTATCCAATCGTCTATCAATGGGCATTTCGGTTGTTTCCATATCTTAGCTATTGTGAATAGTGTTGCAATAAACATAGGGGTGCATATATTTTCTTGAAGTAGTGTTTTGGATTTCTTTGAATGAATACCCAGGAGTGGAATTGCTGGGTCATAAGTAGTTTCATTTTTAATTTTTTGAGATAACTTCCATACTGATTTCCGTAGTGGCTGCACCAATCTGCAATCCCACCAACAGTGCAAGAGGGTTCCCTTTTCTCCACATCCTCACCAGCACTTGTTGTTTGATGATTTATTGATGATGCCATTCTGACAGGAGTGAGGTGGTATCTCATTGTGGTTTTTATTTGCATTTCTCTAATAATTAATGATGTTGAGCATTTTTTCATATGTCTGTTGGCCATCTGTATGTCCTCTTTAGAGAAGTGTCTCTTCATGTCCTCTGCCCATTTTTTATTTGGGTGCTTGTTTTTTGGTCTTGAGTTGTATGATATATATATGTATAAATTTTGGATATTAACCCCTTATCAGATGTATGATTGGTAAATATCTTCTCCCATTCAGTAGGATGCTTTTTGTTTTATGACCGTTTCCTTTGCATTAAAAAGCTTTTTAGTTTGGTGTAATCCCACGTTTCTTTTTTTATTTTGCTTCCCTTGCCCAAGGGTATATATCAGTAAAAATATTACTCAAGGTAATGTCTGCAAATTTACTTCTTATATTTTTTTCTAGGAGTTCTATAGTTTCGGGTCATGTAAGTCTTTAATCCATATTGAATTTATTTTTGTATATGACGTAAGAAGGTGGTCCAGTTTCATTTTTCTGCATGTTTCTCTCCAGTTTTCCCAGCACCATTTATTAAATAGACTGTCTTTACCCCATTGTAAATTCTTGCTTCCATTGCCAGAGGTTAAATGACCATATAGGCGTGGATTTATTTCTGGGCTCTCTAATCTGTCCCATTGATCTATGTGTCTGTTTTTATGCCAATTTCATACCGTTTTGATACTGTAGCCTTGTAGTATGATTTGATGTCAGGTAGTGTGATACCTTTTGCTTTGTTCTTATTTCTCAGGATTGTCATGGCTATTCAGGGTCTTTTATGGTTCCATATAAATTTTAGGATTATTTGTTCTAGTTCTGTGAAATGTGTCATTGGTAGTTTGATAGAAATTGCGTTGAATCTATGTGTTGCCTTTGGTGGTATGGACATTTTAACTATATTCTCCTATCCATGAGCATGGTATATGTTTCCATTTATTTGCATCTTCTTTAATTTCTCTCTTCAGTGTCTTGTAATTTTCTAAGTATAGGTCTTTTACTTCCTTGGTTAAATTTATTCCTAAATATTTTACTGTTTTTGAAGCAATTGTAAATGGGATTGTTTTCTTGATTTCTCCTTCTGATAGTTTTTTATTAGTGTGTACAAATGCAATGATTTCTGAATATTAGTCTTGTATCCTGCTACTTTATTAAATTCACTTATCAGTTCTAATAGATTTTAGTGAAATCTTTAGGGTTCTCTATATATAGTATCATGTTATCTGCATATAATAAGTTTACTTCTTCCTTTCCAATTTGGGTGCCTTTTGTTTCTTTTTCTTGTCTGATTTCTGTGGCCTGAACTTCCAGTGCTATGTTGAATAAAAGTGGTGAAAGTGGGGATCCTTGTCTTGTTCCTGATCTTAAGGGGAATGCTTTTAGCTTTTCCCCATTGAGTATGATGTTAGCTGTGGGTTTATCATACATGGCCTTTATTATGTTGAGGTATGATTCCTCGATTTCCACTTTGCCAAGAGTTTTTATCGTAAATCAATGTTGAGTTTTGTCAAATGCTTTTTCTGCATCTACTGATATGACCATATGATTTTTATTCTTCATTTTGTTAATATTGTATAACACATTAATTGATTTGCGAATATTGAACCAACCTTGCATACCAGGAATGAATCCCACTTGATCATGGTGTGTGATCTTTTTAATGTACTGCTGAATTCTGTTTGCTAATATCTTTTTGAGGATTTTTGCATCTATGTTCATTAGGGATATCAGCCTATAATTTTCGTTTTTCGTAATGTCTTTGTCTGGTTTTGGTATCAGAGCAATGGTGGCCTCGTAAAATGAGCTTGGGAGCCTTCCCTCCTTCTGGATTTTTTGGAATAGTTTGAGGAGAATAGGTGACAATTCTGTTTTGAATGTTTGGTAAAATTCACCAGTGAAGCCATCTGGTCCAGGACTTTTGTTTGTTTGGAGCTTGTTGATTATTGATTCAATTATGTTGGTAATAGTTGGTCTGTTCAGATTTCGTTTATTCTTGATTCAGCCTTGGAAAATTATATACTTCTAGGAATTTAGCCATTTCCTCCAGATTGTCTAATTTGTTGGCATACAGATGTTTGTAGTATTTTCTTAAGAAGTTTTGTATTTCTGTTGTGTCTGTTGTCACTTCTCTTTCATTTCTGATTTTATTAATTTGGGTTCCCTCTTTTTCTTGATGAGTTTGGCTAAAGGTTTGTCAATTTTGTTTATCTTTTCAAAGAATCAGCTCTTGGTTTCGTTGATCCTATGTGTTGTTTTCTTGGTCTCTATTTCATTTATTTCTGCTCTGATCTTTATTATTTCCCTCCTTGTACTCCCTTTGGGCTTATTTTGCTGTTCTTTTTCCAGTTCCCTTAGGTATAAGGATAGACTGTTGATTTGAGACATTTTTTGTTTCTTTGGGTATGCCTGCATTGCTATGAATTTCCCTCTTAGGGCTGCTTTTGCTGCATCTCATAGATTTTGGGTCATTGTGTTTTCATTTTTGCTTGTCTCAAGGTATCTTTTGATTTCTTCCTTGATCTCATTGTTGACCCATTCATTATTTAGCAGCATGTTATTCAGCCTCCATGTGTTTGTGTGTTTTCCAGTATTCTTCTTGTAATTGATTTCTAGTTTCATAGCACTATGGTCAGAGAAGATTTCAGTTTTCTTAAATTTATGGAGACTTGTTTTGCGGCCTAGCATGTGCTCTATCTTGAAAAATGTTTCATGTGCACTGAAAAGGAATGTATATTCTGCTGCTTTAGGGTGAAATTCTCTAAAAATATCTGTTAAATCCAACTGGTCTAATGTGTCATTTGAGATCACTGTTTATGTATTGATTTTCTGTCTGGAGGTCCATTAGTGTCAGTGGGCATTGAAGTCCCCTACTATGATTATGTTACTGTTGATCTCTGTCTTTATGTCAGTCAATATCTGTTTTATATATTTAGCTGCTCCTATGCTGGGTGCATAGATGTTTACTAGAATTATGACCTCTTATCAGATCTATCCCTTTGTTATTCTTTGTCTTTTATTATAGTCTTTGTTTTAAAGTCTATTTTGTCCAATATAAGTATTGCTGCCCCAGCTTTTTTCTTGTGTCCATTTGTGTGAAATATCTTATTCCATTCCTTTTTTTTCAGTCTCTGTGTGTCTTTCGATCTGAGGCAAGTCTCTTGTAAACAGCATATGCATGGTCTTGTTTTCTTATCCACTCACCTACCCTATGTCCTTTGATTGGAGCATTGAATCCATTTACATTTAAAGTGATTATTGATAGGTACATAGTTATTGCCATTTTATTATTCATATTTCTGGTCCATGTTAGATAGTTGGTTTTCACCTTCTGCTTAAAAAAGCCCTTTTATAATCACATTACCTGCAATACTGGCTTGGTGGTAATGAATTCATTTAGCTTATTTTCTGGGCAACTCTTTATCTTTCTTTCAATTTTAAATGATAGTCTTGCTGGGTAGAACAATCTTGGTTGTAGGCCTTGGTTTTTCATCACTTTGAATATTTCCTGCCAGTCCCTTCTGGCCTGAAAAGATTCTGTACAAAAGTCAACTGATAGTCTTATGGGAGCAACCTTGTAAGTCACTAGCTGTCTTTCTCTTGCTGCTTTTAGGATTCTCTCTTTGTCTTTAGCTTTTGCCATTTTAATTATATTTCTTGGTGTTGGCCTGTTTGGGTTCATCTTGTTTGGAACTCTTTGTGCTTCCTGGGCTTATATGTCAATTTCCTTTACCAGGTTAGGGAAGTTTTCAGTCATTATTTCTTCAAATATATTCTCATTCCCTTGCTTCCTCTTTTCCTTCTGGTATTCCTATGATGCGAATTTTGCTGTGCTTGATGTTATCCTACAGGTCTATTAAACTATTTTCATTGTTTTTTATTCTTTTTTCTTTTTGTTGTTCTGATTGGGCTGATTCTACTATTTTGTCTTCTAAATCGCTGATTGTATCCTGTGCTTCATCTAACCTGCTGGTGATTCCTTCTAGTATATTCTTTACTTCAGTTATTGTATTCTTTATTTCTGACTGGTTATTTTTCATGGTTTCTATATCCTTCTTTATGCTTGCTGTCCCTTTGTTGAAATTCTCACTAAGTTCCTTCATCATTCTTATCATCGGTATTTTAAACTCTATATCTGGTAGGTTGACTGCCTCCATTTCATTTAGTTCCATTTCTGGAGGTTTTTTCTGTTCTTTTATTTGGGACATGTTTCTTTCCCTCCTCTTTCTGCCTGTGGCTCTTTGTTTGCTTCTATGTATTAGGTAGATCACCTAAGTCTTTCAGTCTTTGCTGGGTGACCTCATGTAGTGGGTGTCCTTTGTAGTCAAATTGCTCAGTCTCCCTAATCTCCTGTGCATGTGTTCCAGGAGTATCCCTTGTGCTGTGAGTGTTCTGTTGTAGTTGAGCCTTGGTTGCTTTTGGCTTGTCAGTGGGTGGGATTGACATGGGGCTGCGGAGCTATGAGAATTGGTAACGCCCACCGTGTATGAGCTGCTGTGTGAGGGCTGACCCCTCAGCTGATTTGCCCCTGCAGGCTCTTGTGCCTGTTGAGAACCCCCTTTGTGTGCCGCCTGTGGGCCAAAGCAGGCAGTGCGTGGTGTGGTCTGAAGCCGGCCTCTGGGGGTGTTGTTTCTGGTGCCACTTGTGCAGATTCAGATCTTATGCCAGTACTTGGCCTGTGACCCCCTGTACAGCGCCCCGAGGGCACTGCAGCCAGCCTCCACCTCAGGCTTACAAATTCCCAAGAGTTGCTCCCAAGTGGCTGCAGTACAAGTTTTAGGTCACTGTTCACTACAAAATCTCCCCAAGTTGCTGCGGACCAGCCACTGCTGTAAAAAACCTCCTCCGTGGTTTGTGGGTGAGGGGCTGGTCACCCAGGCGCCCAGAGTGCCCCTGGGAATGCACTTCTAGATGGGCAGGGTGGTATTACAGGGGGCTAAAGTGTATGGTCTGTGTTTTCTACAAATTCAGTGTAGTCTTGACTCCTGGACCAGTGGTGGGCTTGCAACCACCTTGCAAAACAAAACAAAACAATCCAACAACAACAAAAAACCAAATACACATACAAAGAAAACAAATGTGTGAGGGATATAAATGATAAACGTTTAAGTTTTGCTTTGTCTTGTGCACCTGAAACTAATAAATAAAAAAAAAGAAAACAAACCATAAACAGACAAAACACAGAAACAACAAAACAAACAAACAAACAAACAAAAAAACAAGAAAAGCAATAGCAACAAAAAAGAAGGGGAAAAAAAGGAAATAGGTTCTTCACCTGCTTTAATCTGCATGCAGATTGTGGAGTGGGGCCAGCTGCCCAGCAGTCAAGAGTCTTTCCCAGGAAGCACAACCAGCTGGGCAAAGGGCATGGTCCCAGCGCATCACAAGGCAGTGTGTGCATGGGTAGGGGGGACCTGGGGGGAGGGAGTGAGGGGGGGGTTGTTGTTCCACCAGACCAATGAAGTCCCAGACCTGGCCCCCTGGGGGAGGGTCCTACCTGGAAAAAAATACCCCCCCCCCCCCCCCCCCCCCCGCAAGCAACACTTGTGCCAGCCTCCACCTCAGGCTCGCAGGCTCCCAGGAGCTGCTGGTAAGCAGCTGTGGTGGCCTCTGGGATACTGTTCATCACCAAAATCTCCCTAGGCTGCTTAGGGCTGTCCTTTGCTGTAAGACACCTCCATGGCCTGTGGAGTCGGGCCGGCCACCAGGCGCCCAGAGTGCCTCTGGAAATGTAGCTCTAGGTGGGCGGTACAGGCCTCCAGGGAGCCATGGGGTGTGGTGGGTGGCTCCACATCAGTGCTGTTTCTGCTCCTACACCAGCAACCAGCCCGCAAAAATGCACTGAGAACTCACGGCCAGCCACCACTCCCAACCAGTGCCCTCCAGCAAATGTTCTTCCAAGGCTGCAGTCCCTCCCCCCTCCCTAATCTGCAGCCTGTGGGGTGGGGCCAGCAGCCCGGATGTCAGGCATTTCCTAGACAATGCAACACACACTGTGGGGGGGCCCAGGGTGTCAGCAAGGTAGTATGCCCGCACACAGACACAGGCATCTATTCCACCAGACCAATGTGGTCCCAGACCTGGCCCTGTTGGGAGGACTTAACCCTGAAAAGATGGTGGGCTCCTGTGAACCGCACGTGTGCAGGCTCCACCCAGGGACAACAATGGCTCCTGTCCCTCCAGCTCCTGCTCCAAAGGCACTCAGTTCAATCCTTTCCCTTAGGCTCCTGGGGCCCCAGGCTGCCACTCCCTCCAGCAGAGACCAGGTGAGTGACGGTCAGCAAGCAAGGCTGTGTGCTGGCTCCACAAGAGGGCATCTGGGCCTCCAGCTGCCATTTGCCCCACTGGGACAGGCAGACAGAATCCTCACTGATTTCCACTACCAAATGTGCGACCTACTCTTCCTGGTACAGTATCCCTGGGCTGGGGAGCCCAGTGTGGGGCCGGTTGGGGGGCTCCCTCTTCAGGGTGGACCCAGCCACCAACGTCCCTCTGTCATGCGGGCGACCCTGCTCGCTGCCCCATTTGTCAGGCGGGGCGGCCTGCGGGGTCTCTGCTCCCGCTCCCCACACAAGAGCGCAGGATATGGTGAGGCCAAAAAGGAACACCCACAGAGCCATAGGTAGGGGAGTCATACCACTATGGTCTCACTGGAGGCTGGGTTCACTGGACGTGCGACCTGCTGTCCATTTTTCTGCCAACCGACCGACGACTCTCCTGCACTCTCCTCGACTCTCCTCGGCTCTCCTCGGCTCTCCTCGGCTCTCCTCTGTAGCCGCAGCAGTTATATTAGCGGCCAATTGGCTAACCAGCCACAGCCGACGGCCAACCAGCCCCAGCCGACGGCCATCCACTACCCGAGCCAGCACCCTTCCACGTGAGGCCGAGAGCCTGTAAACTACTTTCTGGGGCTCTGTCCCCACACCCTCCCAGCGTTCACCCTCTCTGTGGGCTTTGGGTCAGTGTGCTTCGTGTCTCCACCCCTCCTACCAGTCTCAACATGGCCGCTTTTTTAACTACTTAGTTTAGTGGTTCTGCTGAGCTAGTGTTCAGATGAATCCTGCAGTTGAATGTCTATAAATTATTTGTAATTTTGGTGTGATCCTGGGAGGCAGTAGGTAGAGCACCCACCTAATCCGCCATCTTGGACCTCTCAAGGTGTTTTAGATTCTGTTAAGCTTCTCTAAAGAGTTAAGGCCTATGCCCTTTTAAGGACAAATGCCCTGGAAAGTGCGTCAGGAGATAAAAGTCTGATAAGCATTTCTGTATATCTCAATTTTGTATGTTCTGTGGGGAAACGCGAGATGCGTTTAAAGTTGGAAGGTGATGGTTTTGGGATTCCAGACAAATGTGTGTTTTGGCGCCCTGACTCATGGGCAGTGCAGTGTGAGGGCAGCAATCAGAGGATTGCATTCAGGTACACTGAATGCCTGCGGTAGCACTGCGCTGTGCCTTTGAAAAGCGCTTCCTTTTTACGGAAAGCAGCGTGGATTTGCTGGGGCCAATGGCGGCACGACAAGGATGCGACTGACACCACTGTTTGCATGTACGTCTGTGTTACACAGTCTTAGGGTGGGTGTGTCCCTTTTCAGTCTCTCAGGCACCGTTGGGCAACAGGGCTCTGGGTGAGGCTCTACTGGGGTTCAGTTCCAGGGGCTTCCCCAGCGTTGACTGCGCTGGGCCACACTCGTAGGATGCGTGTCTGCTGACTGTGGGGCTCCTGGTCACTGAGCTTCATTGTCATCTGTATTTCCACCTCATGTCATTTAAGATCAAGCAATGCTGTGACAAAGTTTACACAGGTTGAAAGGGTCTCCATTCTCTCCCCACAGGGCTACCAAGGCCTGGTCGACGGCGGCAGCAACATTGTGGAAGCCGACTGGGAAAGCGTGTCCAGCATCCTGCAGGTGGTACGTGCCGGTGCAGTGCTGTCTTCTGGCCGTCTGTCGGTCTGTCTGTCTGCCTATGAGGAAGGCACGGCCTGTGGCCTGTTACACTTACACTCTAGTCGGACATCACACAAATCAGAGTGCTGCCTGGCTGCCTCCTCACCTTCAGTGTCATTTCATTACATTTTTTAGGAAGCGTTACATCGTGACAACGGAGGAATTATCCTTGCAGTAAAGTTGTGCATCGTGGATAGAGTTCATCGTGGTACTTGCGGCAGATTTTTTTTTGGGGGGGGTGGGTTGTTTTTTACACCAGATCAATGTTGAGGCAGCTTTGGTTTGTTGGATCTGTGTGTTTGTTGGCCAAACTCTGTGCACTTAGGTTTCCTCGAGTCCTTTGGCATCAGGTAACAAAGCCTGGGAGGGACCAGCCATGGCCTCCGAGGGCTATGGGTTTAGAGGGACACAGTACCCTGTGCTGGCCAGCTCCAGACTGCACTGCCCAAAGGATGGCAATCACCACCAGAAGAGGAAAAGCAGTTGCTTCCTTTGAATTTAAAAGAACCCTGCCTGAATGTTTTATATTTTACTATGCCTGATAAATTCCTGGAACACTAGCTTAGTGAAAGCTCCAAACCACTGAGAAACAGAGATTACGTAGAGAGGGCAGATTTCAGGGACTGTGAAATTTGATCTTTGAAACAGGTATTCACCTGTGACTCCTATTTGGGTGCTTTTTAATAGAAAGAACCAAATTGGTACATTCTCCCTGGAGGTGCTAGTGCAATGTATGAATGGATGGAAGAAATATGGGACAATATATGAAAAGTAAATAGAATAGTATTCAGCCTTTAAAAAAGAAAATCATGCAATATGGGACAACATGGATGGACCTTGTGGGCATTATGCTAACTGAAATAAGTCAGATGGAGAAAGACAAATACTGCATGACGTCACTTCCATGTGGCCCTAAAACACTGTACTCATAGACACAGAGACGGGCTTGGGGAGGGGGAAATGGGCAGATGGTGGGTAGAGGGCACAGATTTGCAGTTGTAAGAGGAATGAGTCCTGGGGATCTAATGCAGTGTGGGGACTGCAGTTAACAGTGCCATGCTGTATGCTTGAAGTTTAAGGGAGTAGATCTTAACTGTCCTCACAACACACGGAAGGTAACTGTGAGGTGCTGGATGTGTTCATGAATTGGGTGGTGGTGATCATTTCACAGTGTCCACATATATATTACGTCATCATGTCATATACCTTAAAAAGGTTAACAAGGCTGTATTTAATACTTGAGAGTTGCTAAGAGAGTAAATCTTGAAAGTTCTCACACAAAAAAGGAAGGTAATTTATACTCATCGATAGATGTGCTCATCATTTTACAATCTACACATGTATCAACTCATTGGCTGTGCACCTTAAACTTACACAGTGTTGCATCTCAACTACATCTCAGTAAAGCTGGGGGTGCTAGTGGGGTGCATGTTTTAATGCTGACCACAGATCTGTAAGTCTGCACGTGGACCTTCTTTGCTCTGTTTCTCCTGGACAGAGACTGAAGGACAGTATTGCACCCATACATGCTTAGGGACGGAAATATTTGCAGACAATTAGGGTAGTGTCATCTAAATTCCAGAAAGCACACTGTGTATGAAAAGAACATTTCCGTTCTGCTATTGTGATTGTGCAGAAGATGGGAGATACAAGTGTGGTTGTGGTGTGTGTGTATGCACCCATGTATATGCATGTGGGTGTGCATACGTGCGTGTGTGCAAGTGTGTGTATGCAGGTGTATGCATGCGAGTGTGCATGCGTGTGCATGCATGTGTGTGCATGTGTGTATGCAGGTGTATGCATGCGAGTGTGCATGTGTGTGCATGCATGTGTGTGCATGTGTGTATGCAGGTGTATGCATGCGGGTGTGCATGTGTGTGCATGCAGGTTTGTGTATTTGCATGCGTGTATGCAGGTGTGCATGTGGGTGTGCACACGTGTGTGCAGGTGTGTGTGTATGTGGGTCTGCATGTGTATGAGTGTATGCAGGTATATGCATGCGGGTGTGCATGTGCATGCATGTGTGCGTGTATGAATGTGGGTGTGCACATGTGTGTGTGCAGGTGTATGCATGCGGATGTGCGTGCATGTGTGGGTGTGTGCATGTGTGTGTGCATGTGGGTGCGTGTCGCCTACTGACCGCATCTTAGTGGACCCGCTTTCCCCCCTGAGGCCCTGTCTGTGCTGTCTCCTCCCTGTTTATGTGCTGCTGGCTTAACTTCCAGTCCTCAGGAATTACATGACCCTCAACTGCTCTTGGTCAAATGAAAGTCCAGAGAACCAGGTTAGCCCTGCTCTGCGCCTTGCACCTGCCGCCCCAGGCTCGCCTGTGCTGTGGCACGTCATACCACTGTCCCCATCATACTGCCCATTATTATTAGCACAGGGTCCCTGCTGATGATGACTGAGCTCTCTGACTGAGCAGGCACTTGAAGGATTGCACGCAAGTCCCGGTTTTATAAGTGACCCGTGATGGGTGTAAGGCAGCCCTTCATTTTTCTAAATACAACTAGAAATACAACTTCATTTATGAATACTGAGTGGGAGAGATCATGAGTTGTCGCTCCCAGACATTTGGATGACTGAATTTAAGTTTTCTTAAGATTTGGCCTTTAAGGCCGGGGAGGTGTAGTGGGAAAGTAAATCCCTCTGGCTCACACATTCCTGTCCATTGTGCCTGCAGTCATGCTGAGCTCTGGCAGATGGAGCGGGAGCCTTGTTCCCTGGGCTGCTGGGCACACGCATCTCTGGCTGGTCTTAGGCTCAGGGAGCACGGTGCCCAGCCCAGCCCGCTGCACAGCCTTACCGCCGGCTTCCCAGGTGGCTGCCGTCCCCTTGCAGACTCTGCTCTGCGTGCTTCACTGACGGCTGCCGTTTCTCCTTGTTTCCCTACCCCACTTGGCCCCCCCCAGGCGTGCTGCCCGTATCTCTGTCCATTGAATTCCAGGATGGAGCTAAAAATGGGAACACTACAAGCTTTGATGGTGGACCCACTCCAAAGATTAAGAGGAGGGAAACCTGATTGCAAAGTCCCATTTGTACATCAGTCCTCACATGTGCCTGTCTCTCCAGCTTCGTGTCCAGTTGGAAGGAGACAGATAACAGGATTTCATTTCTTTCCCAGGGAGGGACCATCATCGGCAGCGCCCGTTGCAAGGCCTTCCGTACTCGGGAAGGCCGCTTGAGTGCTGCTTACAACCTGGTCAAGCTGGGCATCACCAACCTCTGTGTGATCGGCGGGGATGGAAGCCTCACCGGGGCCAATATCTTCCGGGAGGAGTGGAGCGGGCTGCTGGACGAGCTGGCCCAAAATGGTCCGTTTCTGCGTCTGCGTGCGTCGTCTCCTAGGGTTTCTGTCCCCCGCTCTGGTCCCCCCTTCCCTTCAGAGAGCTTGGACCTCATGCATACCACCGGCTTCACTGTCCCAGAGGTATTCGTGGTATGCCAGATCTTATAGCCACCACCTCAGGACTTAAATTGGCCCTCAGATAATAACGATAATAAGAGTATTTACTTTGCTGTGCTGTGGTAGATGCTGGCACATAATTCCAGGTGGACACAAAATATGACCAGCGGAGGTGTATGCCTGAGCTGACGGATGCTGTACGAAAGGCCGAAAGCGCACTGGGGCACGTGCCCTGAGTTCTGTAGACTCCACCGATGAGTGGCCAGCAGACCCGAGCAGCAAAGGCCTCATGATACCTTCTGTCTGGCGTGGGCTTGGTGGTGACAGAGGAAAACTAGCCACCTAAGTCCTAGGCTGAGCTACCCTCACCGCAATCTGCCCGCCCCGTCGGGCTTTCCTGACAGTGTTAAGCAGAGGCCACCGTGGACCTGTGAGAAGCCTCTGTGATGGTTATGTGATATTCTCAAGTACCTACTTTTGTTAATTCTGTGATTGTCACGTGTCCACATTCAGAGCCACACTGTTCTCCCGGGCCGTCACTGGACAACTCAGATTTGATCCACCGATGGCATGGTGTAAACCCTTCCCTTCCCCCTATTTAGTACCCATGCTGTCATCTATGACAGCTCCTATCCCTTAATCACACCCACCATTGTCTGGCTTTTATTTCCATGAGTGTACAGAATTCGGTCGTGCAGAGCTGTGAGAAAACAAAGCGATAGGTAGAAGACGTGTCCAGAATGGCAGGTCCCTCTGCTCACAGCCATCCTGTGTCCCACGCCGGCGGATGGGCGGGCTGCTCGCTGTGATGGACGGTGTGGCTTGTGTCCCCCGCAGGCAAGATTGACAAGCGGGACGTGGAGAAGCATGCGCACCTCAACGTGGTGGGGATGGTGGGCTCCATCGACAACGACTTCTGCGGCACCGACATGACCATCGGCACGGACTCCGCCCTGCACCGGATAATCGAAGTTGTGGATGCCATCATGACAACTGCCCAGAGGTAGGACCTCCCGGGGGGACCAGGGGGCGGGTGGGTGGGCAGGTAGGTAGCATGCGGCCCGGTGAGCCATGGCGTGGGTGCTAATGCTGGCCCTGGAAGGTTCCACAGAGGGTGTCCTGGTGCAAGACTTGTCACTTGAGTGTTAGAAACCAGTGTAAGAAAATTGTTCTCTGGTTTTCTTTTTATTTTCAATTTTATGAAGTTAGTCACCCCCCTGCCCCCAATTATAGAAGAAAAATGTGTTAATTGGAGAGACTCTAGAGAACAGAGGACAAAGCCATCATTATCTAGAGTCCCAGAGGAATAGCGGAAAGTAAGAGTGTGTGTGTGTTACCACGTGTCACCTCACGGTTACATTTCTAACCTGCCATGTGCCAAAGTGGATGAAGTGGTGATGTCTTGTCCACAGTGACACAGACTTCTGGCAGAATCATTGTACTAGTAGTAACTCCTTAGATGGTGCTAGAGTTTCTGAAGCTGTCATCACAATGTGAGAAAGTCAGCAGAACACGCGTATCCCATTTCCTGCATGAGGACTTTGAGACTAGCTCACCTCAGGGCCTGGGAAAGCCATGTTATCTCTCCAGGGTTCTGAAGGGCCACGCACAGCAGTTAGTTTCTGCCGTCACTGGGCACCAATCAACCTTTCTGTCTTGGGTTTGCTGTGGGCTGTGTCCAGTCGTGGTGCTGGACCGTAGGAGTGGCTGAGTGTGCCCAGGTGGCCACGGTCTTGGACAGAGAGTGGCAGTGTCCTGGAGTGTTAGTGTGTGGGGGGACAAGTTATAAAATCGGGAACCAGAAAGTGTGCTCGCTGCCCGATCCCTGTTACTCACAAGAGTTTGAGACGCTCTTGCGGCAGCATTTACTTCTGTAGGAAATGGGCCCCCTGTTGGAGGCTTGGGTCCCTGCCATGATTATGAAGTGGTCTTTTGGTCCAGCTTGGCTGTGAGTGCTTGACTCTGCTGCCCCCAGTGGTGGTAAGTGGACATTTCCTGTCTCTTTTGCAGTCACCAGAGGACCTTCGTTCTGGAAGTTATGGGGAGACACTGCGGGTACGTGTGGGTAGATCCCACTCAAGTGGAAAAGACCCTCCCTCAGCCCATGGAGAGCCCTGCACCCATAGCAAATGCCCCCTGGAGGGGTGGGGCAGCCGGCGGTCCTCGGCACACCCAAGCCGTCCTGAGTTCTGGGTGCCGGGGGCAGCCTTACAAGATCCTTGCTGTTCCCACATAGGTACCTGGCTCTAGTGAGCGGCTTGGCCTGCGGGGCAGACTGGGTGTTCCTTCCGGAATCTCCGCCAGAGGAAGGCTGGCAGGAGACAATGTGCATCAAGCTGTCAGAGGTGAGTGGGACACTGGCCCCTCGGCTGCCCCCATCCAGGTCACGCTGTGCTGGCCGTGGCTGGTGAGTACCTTCACGGTTCTCAGTTTGGACAGAGGCTACCACAGGTGGAGACTTAGGGTTCTAACATGAATACACACTGGTCGCCTTGCCTGGGTGGGTGGGGGGACACACATACATTGGTTGTTCACACGGGCACCCACGTCCCAACGTAGTACACAAACGGCAGCTGCATTCTCTGCGCAAAGCAGATGTTGACATTCTAAGTAGAAGAGGAAACTTGTCACTGTGGCCACTGAACGAAATCAGAGCTGGGGAGAAAGCTGTTCCCCACTCTGTCTCCACAAAGCGGCCTGAGCAAACCTGGGTTTAACCGCAGTTCCCCACGGCACTGCGGAATACCTCATGACAACTCTGTCCTTGTGTCCCCACCACGGGGCTCACCATCAGGTCCAACTGTGGGCAAATTACTTTGAAGCAGTCTTTTCCCTTGTGTCCATCATTTGTGGCATGGTCGTGTCACAGTGGATTATTCCTGTAAGGTGAATGTCCCTCTAAGGAAGGCATGTGAGGTGTCCCTTTAGAACAGCGTTCAGCTTTCAGGACAGAAACTCCGATGTGGGGGAGTACCAGGTAAACTTTGCTGACCTAAAACCCTGTGTAAGAAACTTGCTTAGCGCTGTCCTTTTCCCAGGAAGAATCACCCCCATCTGAAGTTGAGGCCCTTAAATGTAACCAGACCGGTGACTTGGGGAGTGTCCGAAGTACGGACAGGACCGCGGCGTGACAGTGAGCTCACTGCTCCCGGTCTGACCTGGGTACCTGGTGGCATTCTCTGCCAACAGCTGGTGCTGGGAGACATGCAGCTGATTGTGTGAGAGGAGGGTGGCATGCCTCTCCTGTGTGCCGCAGAGGACGTCCACTTAATTACCTCCCATGGGATAATACCTGTAATCTTGTACCTGTCACTGGTTTTTGTTGGTCCTTAATGCAGCACTGCGGGGGCTTTTCTAAGGATCTCACTGGATAAATTGGCCCAGGAAGCAAGCCCCAGGCGACCCCAGGTCTCACAGGCATTACAGTATGGGACTGGAAAGGCATTGGGTACTGGCTCTGCCGCCCCCAGGGTAACTTTGGGCACAGGGCCGCACCTTTCGGGTCCTACGCTCCTCAGCTGTACTGTGGGGATGGGGGCTCCTTAGCGACGGTGTGACGGGTCAGTGAGGGAATGCACTGGTCCAGAGAGGCCCAAGGTGCACAGATAAGGCTGCTTCTGTTACTTCTGACCGCGCGGGGGTGTTGGTGTTGTGGTGGAAGCGTGGCTGTCGGGCCGAGTCCCTGTTTCTGGATGTGTCATTACTTCAGTTTTCGCGTTTTCAGATGATGCTAAAATACACACTAGCGTAGTCTTCATCTTTACACCTTTTTGAAAATGTTTCTGATTAATACATTCTTCAAGGTATAGCACACCTATTAATGTCTCTAATGAAAGCTCCCCCAAACCACGCAGCACATGTATTTGTGCCCGCAACACAGATGGGGCAGCCCGTGAGGACAGCACAGCAGGGGACGTCCTCTGGGCTTCTGGCAGGGGCAGCTCCGACACTGCCCGCCTGGGCCTCACTGCCCCACGCCGCTCACACCCGCCACCGATCCTCCTTCCTGAGGGGCATTAGAGCAAACTGGCCAAGAGTGATTTCAGGGCCCCCGGGTGACTGCCTTGAGCCCATGAGGGCAGCAGCCCCAGTGTCCCAGCAGCATCTGCATGGCTGCCCCTGCCATGAGGGTGGCAGGGTTGCTTTCTGGCCCGGCTGGGCTCTGCGTTCTCCTGCCCTCCGTTCTGTGCCCACCTGCCTCCTGCCCAGGCCTGGGCGCAGTATCTTCTGGTCCCAATGGCAGAGAATTCCCCGGTGGGGGCTGGGATCACAGGAAGTGGCAGGAAGTCTGGTTTTTGAAGAAAATGAGAAGCTGATTTGCAGGGAGACGGGTGGGGGAGCAGCCTTTGGGCACACCACCATCTGGGGCACTGTCTGGGGCCACCTCACGTGCCGTGACATCACCAAGTCTCAAAGGCCCCTCCCTGTCCCCCGCTCACCCAGAGCACCTTCACCTTCTTTCGGTGTCATTAGGAAACAGCTTGTGAAATTAGGTGACGGTTCTACCTGGCAAGAGGCCAGTTCAAGGGGCGGAGGTGGGGCCCTGCCACGGTTTTGTTGTTGTTAAGAGCGGTTTAGGCATTTTAGGATCTTCATTTTCTGTTTCCTTAGAACCGAGCCCGAAAAAAAAGACTGAATATCATCATTGTGGCCGAAGGAGCAATCGATACCCAGAATAAGCCTATTACCTCAGAGCAAATCAAGGAGGTGAGTGTGCCTGGAATGGGTCACCGTAACACGATTGGCAGGGCTTGGGTTTGGCACTTGCCATTATTATTTTGAAAATAATTTTTGTTCTTCCTGACAGTTAAAAATATTTTCACGGTGACTCATAACTTTAGTGACATGAGAATCATACAGCTCCCGGCTTCTGGAGAAATATTCCCAAAGGGCCAGAGCTCCCCCGGCAAAGAGAGGAAATGGGGCATGGTGGGACGGGGAGGGTTCTGCTCTGGACACCGGCTGCCCTGAGAGCCAGGAGGGTCCACCCCCGGCCGCGAGTCCTGTCCCGGCCAGTCCCCCTCCCACCCCCACCCCCACCCCCACCCCCACCCCGGGGAGCATGCGCTGAGCATGTCCTCACAAAGAAAGCCCAGTTGTTGCACGTGAGTCACTGCCCTTCCCACCTGCAGACAGGCCCACACCACGTCCTGTTGCTGCAAGGCTCAGGCACGGGTGCTGGCTTGTCAGGCCTGTGATGGGATCGCCTGGGCTCCCCAGTTACAGAGTCAACTGGGCTCGTTCTGGACGAAACATCTGGGAGACAGACAGACAGACAGGCTGTGGTTGAAGCCACCTCTCCGGGCAAAGGGTGTTATCCACTTGGCTTTGCAAGTTGGTTTCTCTGTTCCGCCACCTTTGTTCCCGGGCCAGCTGTGCATCTGAGTCTTAACATATTGAGAGAGAGTGGATCGTGAGAGCCAGAAGGCATTCACAGGACCCAGCCCCATTATTTTCGTAGAGGAGTCAGTGAGGTCTCGGAGACCCGGTTGTGTTCACGGGGGTCCCGGCCGGGTGTGGGGGGTCACCTTGATTTACTGTGTTGTGCTTGTCAAATACAGTTGTACAAATGTAGGGTGATTCGGGAATGTTCGCATTTTTATAAAGTGTTAATCATACTTTCAACACACGCTACAGAAGCAGTGTTGTTTTCCATCATGTTTATGTCCATTTGAGAGGTAGGAAAAATAAAGATTTTATTTGCTAAAACCGTTATTTTTAAAAAATTTCATCTAGCCATTAAACAGAGCATGTCTTTGGGAAGTGAACTACTTGTGCCATGCATACCTGAGGAAAAAGTAGAAAATCCTTTCTCAGCCCCTACCCCCTACCCCCTGGTGGGAGCTGATCTGCCCATCTGTGTTTCCCACAGCTGGTGGTGACACAGCTGGGCTACGACACGCGTGTGACCATACTTGGACACGTGCAGAGGGGCGGGACGCCTTCGGCCTTTGACAGGATTTTGGTAAGTGCAGCGGGAACTGTCCGGCAAATTCACAAGGAAAGGAACATTTCTGGGAGCACAGGGAACCTGCTCGCTGCAGAGACTGACCAATGTTCAGTAGCGCCACCAGAGAGCATCAGCCTCAGCCTGGGGTGGCCAGTTCCTGGAGGTTCTGGCCCCGTTGTCGCTGGGAGACTAACTGGCTCCCAACAGTCCCCTGCCCTCCCTCCCCGCCAGTCCTTAGTGGAGTTGGAATCTCTTAGTGGGAGGTGGGCGCAGTGGGAAGGACTGTGGTACCTGCCTGGACTCCGGGGAACAGAGGGCAAGTTGAAGGGCACGTTTAGAACACATGGGGCTGTCTAAACAACCAGGGACTGGGGGTCGGAGCCCGTGGACACACCTGCCTGGGGGTCTCCAGTGGGAATGCTGCCTTGGCCGGGCCGTGGGCTCACTGACCTGGTCAATGTCATTTGCAGGCCAGCCGCATGGGCGTGGAGGCCGTGGTTGCCCTTCTGCAGGCCACCCCAGAGACCCCGGCCTGCGTGGTGTCACTGAGCGGGAACCAGGCGGTGCGCGTGCCCCTGGTGGAGTGCGTGCAGATGGTGAGAGCAGGCGCCTCGGTGCCGTGCCCAGTGCTGGCAGAGGCACAGGGAGTTAAGTGACCACCCCCAGATACGAGGCACTGCCTCGGGGGCGCAGCAGCAGGCTGTCTAGCACGTGGCCCCTCCACATTCTGTGGCACTTAGTGTAACCGTCCCCTGAGAGGGAGCCCCGTCTGTGAGGGAGGCTTGTGCTGGAAGCACCGCGAGGGTTTCTGTCAACAAGTCAAAGACGAAATGCAGGAAAAGGGCTCCCAGGAGACTGAGGAGTGGGCCAGGATGTCCTTGTCCTCTCAGATTTCAGCATGTCCTGCTGTCCTGTCCCCAAGGGCATCCAAATCTGTGATGTGACACTGGCATGGCTAATTCAGGTGACATCCCAACATGCACCTGCCACCTCCAGGCCCCGGGGTACAATGTCCCACTTCAGGAACTCTCAGTAGAAGTTGTTCTTGTCTGTTATTTCTCAGAGTCTCTTTGTCACTGTCATCCCACTGGGTCTTTCCAGGGGCTCTGAAGTATATACATTTTATAACATATAGAGAGGTGATTAGTTAAGTCACAGGGCTTATTGGATGTGACCTTAGATGCATCATTTGCAAAAGCCTGTGGGAGGGAAGTTCTTTCCTACCAAGTGGCCTGAGCCTGGCAGTGACAGGCTGGCTACAGCCTGGTGCAGATGTGCCTCCGCCAGGCTGCCAGCATGGAGGGTTGGGTGTGAGGGGACGGGGAAAAGGCACCAAGTGGGCTCCGCCTCTCTACCGGGATGCGAGGACGCACCACTGCCTCTGATACTGCCTTCTTCCTCTCGTCATCTCCTCAAAGACCCAGGACGTACAGAAGGCGATGGATGAGAGGAGGTTCAAGGAGGCCGTGCAGCTGCGGGGAAGGTGACTGTTCTGAAGGACACTGTGTCATGGGGATGTGTGCTGGCAGCCTGGCCGCTCAGAAGGCCCGTGAGCTGTGAGAAGTCTGCAGGTCGTGGGCCTGGGTGACAGTGAGGGGGAAATGGTTTGTCTGTCTCTTTGGGGTGGGCGGGGCTGGGGTGGGTGTCGGAACCTAACAACATTAAGGTAAGTGACAGGTGTCTAGTGTGTTGGGTAAGAGACCTGAGCGTATGGATGCCTTTGTTCCCTAGCCTGCTGACACTGTGTGTGTTCAGGTACCTGGAAACACATGGTGCTGTGTCCCCACGAGGGCTGGCGGGACTCAGGGTAACGTTCGCTTCCCTTCCCCTGAGGGGTGGGGCCCTTTGCTGACTGTGCGCTCCGGCTGCCTGGGTGAGCTCCCTCCTGTGCCATCCATGTTCCACACTTGGTCCAGCAGCCTCTTTTCTTCCAGGAGCTTCGAGGGGAACCTCAACACCTACAAGCTGCTCGCCATCAAGAAGCCAGACTCCCAGATCCAGAAGGTGGGTGGTGGTGCTACATGTCCCCGTCCCTCGCTGCCTTCCTGCCATGGATGTCCCTGGTGGCTGGCAGCTGGTGGCAGGCGGGCCACTTCCTGAGTGTACATGAGTACAAGTGGGGACACTCCTGTGACAGGTGCCACACGCCCTCTGTCTTGCAGAGCGGCTGCAACGTGGGCATCGTCAACGTGGGCGCACCGGCTGCCGGGATGAACGCGGCCGTGCGCTCGGCCGTGCGTATGGGTATCTCCTCTGGACACAGGATGCTTGCAGTATACGACGGCTTCGAGGGCTTTGCCAAAGGCCAGGTGGGTTCCTCAGGAGGCGCCCGGCACGGGGCACGGGACGCCGTAGGGAAATGGGGGACCTGGGACTCCGCTGGGTGGGGAGCACAGCTTCTGCTTTAGGGTCCCGTCCTAGGGAAGGCTCTCGGTGCACCCATGGGATTGACGTGCGTTAACTGGTTTGCATTGCACAGTAAATCGGAGCTGTTGTCCCCATTTTCCTTACGTGAGAAAGGGGTGCGGAGACATTAACTTGACCCAGATGGCAGGGCAGCGTCTCAAACACCGTGGAGGGCTGCGAGTCCTGTACGCTAGACCAAGGGCGTCCTGGTCCATAGTGTTAACTCCCCCGGTTGCTGGGCAACCTTGTACCGAGCCCTCAGATGGCGGGGTCCTGTTAGCTAAGAGGGCAGACAGAACTGCAGCCCCGTGAGTTTGCATCTTAGGGAGGGAGAGGAGGCTAAGTACAAACAGATGGAGTAACTGAATAGCACTTAGGAAGTGACCAGTGCTAGAGAAAAACACCCAGAGGGGCTGGTGTGGGCCGTGGTCATCTCAGACTCAGGGTCGAAGGGCTGAGCGAGTGTCCCACAGACAGGCTGGGTGGGTCCTTAGTAGGTAATTGTAAGGACTTTGGCCCTTATCCTGAGAAGCCTGATCTGAGCAGGGACGTGGCCCATGCTGACCTATAGGGGGACTAAGGGGGCGGGCCTTCTGTAGTAACCTCGGCCAGGGATGCGGGGATTTGCTTCATTCTGGTCACTGAGTCCACGACACGTCTGCTAGGGTCTGTGTGTATTGTGAAGGCAGGGCCAATACGATTTGCTCAGTAAATATGCACAGGGGTGGAAACGGAGGCGAGAATGAGTCCATTTCTGTCCTGAGTCGCAGTTGATGGACACAGGGCAATGTGAGAGGTACTGAGGTTTGCAGGTGTTAAGTGGAGTGTTGGGGGCATCTGAAGGGGGCTGTCGGGGAGCAGAGAGAGGTGGTTTCTGGGTGCTCAAGAGACGTGGGCAAAAGATGCACGTTGGCGGGGTTGGGGGTTGGGGTGGGGCGTCAGCTTACAGATGGTGTTTAAAATCGTGACACAGGTCCGCAAGGGCGTAAGTGAGGAGAGAGAGACCTAGCTCCGGAGGCTGAGGCGTGCCGAGGGGAGGGTGCACATACCTCGCCGACATCTTATATCCATTGAGAAAAATGATAATCTTAATTTTTCTTTTACTTCCCAATGGTAGAATTTGGCCAACACAAGCACCCTTCTGAGCCAGGACTAAGGTGCAGAGATGCTGTGTGGGCAGCGGGGCCTGGCTTCACCAGTGGCTGGACCTTGGTCTCTGGCTTGTGTCTTAACTCCTTCAGCATATGATGGAAGCTGTCTGCTAACCCTTCACAGATCCTTGCAGACACGCAGCCCGCTGGGCTGTTATAAAGCTTCTAATTCCCTTGCTTTCTCACTTCAGCTGTATCATTCTGTTTGCGCGTTAGATAAAAGAAATCGGCTGGTCGGATGTCGGAGGTTGGACCGGACAAGGTGGCTCCATTCTTGGGACAAAACGGTAATCTCCTGCCTTGATTCCAGCCTGCTCTTAGGGGGAAGAAACAGCCGTCTCCTAGAGAACAGCAGTGGTACAGAAGCTGGAAAGGGATCCAGCAGGAGGGGGCCCTACGCCACATCCTGCCCTGCCCCAGGAGGAAGAAAATGGGAACCGTTTCCTCCCCAAATTCCTCATATCCTCTGACTTGAAGAATCAAATGCTGGGTAGAAATCCTGCATCTCATTTGAGGTGACAAAGATAAATGATGTCACTGAGCTGCGGAGACTGTACTATGTAAACCAGAATCACAGCATTGTTGATAGTGGCTTACTGTCCCTGGGAACAGACATGGCCATTTCTCCCCAGCAGCTTGCTGTCCAGGCCCCGGAGCGCCCCTGGTGGAAGCGGGCTGTGCCACTGCAGCCCGTCGGTGACACCCCAGGTGCTGTTTGCTTTATGAGCTGTGCTTGTAGCTCTCGGCGAGCTGACAGCCCGTCCTGCTGATGCTCTCTAGACACTGGGAAGGATCTTGTCCTGACGTGATGCCCATTTGTGTGCCCTGCCCCCCAGGCCTGCATGTTTGCCCTGAGGCTTCTTATAAATCTACCAGCAATACAAACACTTCATTTCCTGGCTTTCAAGGCAGTAGAAATGATTCTCTCTCTTGAACTTGAAATGACTGGAACAGTCGGGTGGGCTCGTGGGACTGGGCGTGACCAAGTATCCTGTGTCTGGTCCCACTTGTCGGCGTGTTTGGGATAGGTGATAAAGCGGGGAGCAACAAAGCGAGTGGGTGTGACTTTAAAGGTTAGATTGGATAAGGCACAGAGCTGGCAGTTTCCTTTCAAACGATATTTGTTACGAGTATTTACAAGTTACTGTGTTTTTTTCCAACCTAATGAGGCTGTACAATTCTTTTGGACAGCCGTAAAGCTTCTTCCTGTTTTCTTTTGAAAATACACCTTTTGAGACGTGATCCCTGCCCACTCCTGCTGTGTGTGGTTCCCTGTGCTGCTCGCCACCAGCCACAGGGAGGAGAGAGCAGACATTCCATGCTCAGTGCCACGCAGCTGGGCCGCGCAGATGGGGGCAAGGCAGCCGCCGGGGAGCTGGCAGTGCTCCGGCCACCGTGTGCGGCCGTCTGACCTGCGCTGTCTGACCTGTTTCAGGACACTCCCCGGGAAGTACCTGGAGGAGATCGCTGCCCAGATGCATGCCCACAGCATCAACGCGCTGCTCATCATTGGTGGCTTTGAGGTACGTCCCACCTGTGCTCACCTGCTGGCTCATCGGTGCTGTAGGCTGCAACGGCATGGCCTGTGCCAGCTCCACCAGGATCCTCAGGAGCTGGGGTCATCGAGCCAGGCCCCAACTGCCACTGGACGACTGTGACACACAGCATAGCAGGGGGCAAGACTCGCCCAGCGGGAAGTGACACTGACTCCTTGGCAGGGGTTCATCTGCTCAGTGAGTTCCGATGTCTTTCAAGTCAATAGAAATGATTCTCTTGAACTTGAAGCCCTTGGGCTCTTCAGAGCGGAAGGTAGTTATGTGGCCAAGTCATTGTTCTGTGTCTGTGCTACCTTAATTTATGTCTGTTCAACCAAGGTCAGCCCCATGCTAATCTTTCGTTTTAGAGAAAGAAAAAGCAAGCCTTGGATACTCAGACCCTTGCCAATAAGAGACGTAGTCTCGCATCTATATGACGATGTCCCATGGGCCCCTTTGTGCTTAAAGAGCTGCTTGTCCCCATGGTGACGTTAACCCGTTTCCACGTTGACTTTCTGGCAGTTGTCAGTGCCTTCTGCCCTCTCCCCTTCCTGTCCCCCAACTGCACACGCTTGTCCAACAGGCCTACCTGGGACTGCTGGAACTGTTAGCCGCCCGGCAGAAACACGAGGAGTTCTGTGTCCCTATGGTTATGGTCCCTGCCACCGTCTCCAACAATGTGCCGGGGTCTGATTTCAGCATCGGTGCCGACACTGCCCTGAACACCATCACCGACGTAAGTGTGTGTCCAGCAAAGCAGGTGGCATGGACGCTCGCTAACCAAGGGCACCCAGCCCGTTTTTATCTACCAGTGCACCAGAAACGAGTGCCAGGTCTGAGTTGTTGGTTTGCTGCCAGAAAAGTATGAAAAAAAGTCTGACCATCTCTGATCCAGCTTCCAAAGATTCATACCACTCTTTTTTCATGCCATGGCCACGACGATGTGTCCCTATGTGACAGTGAGCGTCTACAGCTCAGGCCATCATGGGTCATGGTGTTTTGTGATTTGGATAATCATTAAAATTAGTTTTGTGATTTTTTTGTTTTGTTTTTCTTTTTGGCTGAGCCAAGCTTACTTGTAGCCTCTGTCGCCTTACTGCAGTGACTGCCTGGTCCGCTGGCCCTGTTTGAGGCCAGGATCTGAGCCAGGTGTTTGTACTTTTATTCATTGACTTGAATCTACCTTTAGCATTAGTTACACTTTCGGCTGTGGCCCCTGGCGTCATTCTCCCCTTTGCAGATTGGGGATATTAAATTACCTCTAAAACAATATTGGTGCTATTTTAAGGCACTTTTTTATTGAAAGGCAATAAACATACAAATACATCGTAAGTCACACTTGGGAAATGGCATGGGAGTTTGAAGATCAGTATCCAAAAGATGCTTTTTTTTTTCAATTTGGTGTCTAAATTTTTTCAGTAAGTTCTCAAGTTTCATTTTCCTTGCAAACCTAGATCTTGAGAATGTTTTTCTAAGATTTTTTTTTTTAAAACCCATGGCATCAGTTTGTTTCTAGTGCTGGTAAATAAAAACAAATATAAACAATGCTTTTCAATAAAATTCTAGTGACAAGTAACGCTTACTGCTTGTTCGTTGCTCTCCTCTGCTTCCTAAATTTTCTGCGGTTTTTTTACTAAGAAGCCTTGCCCTGTGTCACCTGTGTCCCCGTGCTGGAGCACCCCTCCTATGTGCACTCCTAACTGCTCACTGCACCACTGCTCCTGCTTTCCTGGCGATTCACTCCTGCTTTTGCTGCGACTGGACTGATTCCACTCCTGATGGGCCTTGGAGCTGTGCATTGGAAGGTCCTGTCTGTCCCCAAGCGAACTTCGTCTTTGTTTTGACCGCTCTTCTCCCTGCCTGTGTTGGATGTTGACTCTGCTTACACTGAGCTTGCAGTAGAAGCAACTGGAAGTTCGTTTTTCCTACCTGTTACCTCCTCAGAACCATCTGGATTCGGGGTGGGGGATGGGAGTGGGGGACTTTGAAAGATGGCATCTGCAGGTCCTGTGGTGTTTATTCCTTGTGGTCTTTGATCTTCACTTTCAGGCACGAGGACAAGAGTCTCCCACTTGGCAATTCCAGGCTCCTCTGTTACAGAGAACGTTTTTCTAGATTATAAAGATCTAATACTTGTATGTGTGTTGTTGAGAATTTGAAAACCAAAATATCCAGGGAAAAACTCCAGATTACCCACCGGCTTCCCTCAGCGGGGTCTTGGGATTTATTTCATGACCTTTCAGGTCTGGTGCTGTATTCACTTGGCTTCTCAAAACTGGGGTGATGAAGGAGGCGGTTTTCCGTTGGTGCCAGCGCGGTGGTCTTGGTGGTGATTGGGGATGAGCGGGCACTCAGCATGCCCCGAGACTACGGGGACAGGCGTGGGCCCCGCGGGCGTGTGGAACCTGCTGTTCCTCCCAGACTTGAGTTTGTTTCCACCAAAGGGAAGTAGAGTACGTCTCAGAGGTGTGCGTGTGGGTCGGAACTCGGCTGGGCTGGCCACGAGTAGGAAGGGGGGTGTGCCGGGCCAGGGGCCAAGCTGTGGGACGGGGGCCCTGCGTCCCTCCTGATCTGCTTGGAGGACCCAGGACCCCAGCGAGTGCTGTGTTGGTCCGTCCCCCTCGCTCTGTTGCTCTGAGCAGGCAGGCCACCAGCGGATGCTGTGGTGACAGTAGTGGCACCTGGTTGGCCCTGCTGCGCTCAGGGTATAGACCTGGTCGTCTCTAGTACCAGCAGCCCGTCTGTGCAGAGAGCTGGGTGGGGATTTTGCCCCCAGGGGACATCTGCAATGTTTAGGGACATTTTTTTCCGTCAGAACTCGGCTGGGGGCGCCATTGGCATCTAGATGTTGTTGACCCCCCCAGGTTTCGGGATACCTTCAATGGGGAGCTGTTGGACCAGAAGGTCAAAGATGCCGAGGGTGGGAGCCCAAGATGGTTTCGTGTCCTCGGCTGTCGCGTCTGCGTGTCCAGTTGTCCTCACAACCATTCGGTCCTTGTAACATTGCGCTTAGCTCACAGGTGCCTCACGGAACACAGGTCCCAGTGCACTTAGCGCATCAGAAAGATGAGGGTGCCGCCCAGGGGCCCCACGCACGGGCCTCCAAGTGGGTGCTGTCACGCCCCAGAGCGCACACTGCCCTCCCAGTCACAGCAGTGAGGTGCACTGAGCGCGGAGCGGCTGTGACTGCCGCCAGCTGGCCACAATTCCTGCAGCCGGAGGGCCGGAATTGTGATGGTAAACAGATTGGAGACCAGGGCTGTTTCCCTAAAACTCTGTCCAGTCTCTTCTCAGTGTGGACAGCTCCAGTGTCCAGGGCGGCTTCATGATGCTGTGAGACATGTCCACTTGGAGCCCGAGGCAGGAGATGGGTGGGTGGACGGGTGATCGTTTAGGGGCCGTGGAGCAGATGAGTGACCCCGCGCCTCACCTTCCTCCCGGCGTCTTGGACTAACCCCCCACAGGCCCACTGTCCACACGTCCTCAGGCCACAGGCACCCTCGAAGCTGGTGTGTTTTGGGGATCCTTGGGGCAGCAGGGGTCACATGCTTGTCCAGGGGGCCTGAGTCCCAGGCTGCCTCCCACGTGACCTTTCCTGCAGCAGGATATGCGGTGGTCCCCTTGGGGGGATAAATAGAGACCACACATGGGCCCATTTGCCCACAAATGTCTGCCAAACGCTGGCTGTGTCCGGAGCTTTGTGGACTCGGGGGTTGTAGACTGTGGGCCTGTGTCACTAATGAGCATTTGATTAACACTTGAGGCAGATGGCCAGACCCCTGCCATGTGCCTCCGAACAGCTGACTTTTTTGGCATCGGAGCTGAACAATTTCACCTTGGGGTTCCCAAGCAAGTAGGGCCATGGTCCTTGGGGCTGCCTTGTGTGAGAACTGCAAAGGGACATGCAGGGACTGGCCCCTTCTGATGCACCACCGAGGCACCCAGATGTCTCCCCGAGGGGTTATTCGGTGGGGTCCCGCGCCTTGCTCAGTGCACGGCGTCGCCAGGGGGCTCTCTTCACCTCCGAGGTGCCAAGAAAGGCCCAGCTGTTCATCCACCACTAACCCCGAATCTGCCTCCAGCCCTGCTTTGCTGCCTCCTGCTTACGTTCCCTCGTGCTGGGCGGTGAGCGCCCCAGCCGAGGCCTCCACCCTGTGCCCCCTGCACTGGCAGGTCTCCTGCTGAGGCCTGCACACCGAGCCCCATCGGGACAGCTCGGCTCTCAGAGCACAAGCTCACAGCCTCCTCTCCCCCTGACACGCACGGAGGCTCTCGGCCCCACCTGGTGACGGCAGGTGAGGGGCCAGGTGCCTGCTGACCACCCACACCTGCTTCAGGCTTTCGAGAGCTCGGTCATGTTCGCCGAGGCACGTGGCAGCCACCAGGAGCTCTGTGTCCCCATCTGTGTCCTGCCTGCTACCATTAGCAACAGTGTCCCCGGCACAGAGCTGAGCTTGGGCAGTGACACCGCCATAAACGCGGTCGTAGAGGTAAGGACGCTGCCCCCCATGCGCCTGCTTGCTCTCACCCCGTGTTCCTGACTGCCCTGGATGAGCCTGGAGGGTCTTCCTCTTTGCCCTCAAGTGGGAGCTGGAAGGGGAAAGCCGGCTGATCGCCCCGATGCAGCAGCAAATGTCTTACTGCTACTTTTTTCCCCGTTCGCGGGGTCTGTATCCCACTTTCCATGACAGGGTCCTTTCTCCCAGCTTCTCCATCTGAGTGGGAGTCCACCTTGTTCTCTAGAAACGAGATGCTCTGTCAGTGCTCTGGACGGTGCTGGGGCTGAGGCTGAGGTGATGCGAGGCGTGCAATCTGTTAGGGGATCTCAGAGCCAGTCGGGTGGGCGTGAGGTCTGGCTGGTCAGTGAGTGGACATGAGGCCTCTGCTGTGGGGCATGGTCTTCCCCCCACAGGGAAAGGAAAGGTGACCAAGCAGGGGGCCGTGACAGTGACCGGCTCCTTTAGACGGTCACGTCTCCTGCAAAGCCCTGACTGGGAGAGCCCCTCAGGAGCCGGCCATTTCGGTCCAGGTCCGTTGTTCGGAGCTGAATGACCATGTGGGGAGAAAAGGGGAAGGCTTTGGCAGGTCCTACCCTCCCGCGTCTCTCGCTCTTAAACTGATGGGCACATCTGAGCCCCTCGCTCATTTTCTCAGGAACGCTGCTGGCGGAGATGGGCTTGCTCTCACCCTCCCAGGAGGGTGATGGCCTCAGTCCCAAGTTGGAAGCTCCCAGGGGCCCTGCCCTTTGTGTCTTTGGAGTTCTGTTTCTTTGCACGTGAAATACAGTCACAGACAGACACATACAGCAGCCTCCATGGGCACATCCAGCATCTCCCCCACTGCTCGCCCCAGGTCCGCCTGGCCCTGCACCTGGCACGGGACCCCAGCTTTGCCAGCCATCTGTGCTTTGCAAGGGTCGCCTCCTGGCCCTGTCCAGCTGAGTCCCCAAGGAGCTGCACCTCCTGGGAGCACCAGTCATGGGAGGCCAAGCTCCTAGCATGTTAAGGGGGCAGGACTGGCTGTGTCCCTACAGCCAAGTCTACGGGCTTTTCTTCTGTCTTAGCACCATTCTGACCTCCACTGTGGCAACATTGGAACTGTCACTTGAGGTTTTCCCTCCAGTGGGATGATGCCCAGAGATTTTTCTCACAGTCGTCCGTGTGCCACTGGAGAGCGGCAGCGTTCAGCGGGAGGGGTCATTCCCGCTGAGAACCTGGCAGGTGGCATGTGGGCCAGGCAGGGGCACTGCCCTCGCAGACTCCTTCCTCTCAGCCAGCGTCACAGCCGGCTCCCCTCCATGTCCACCAGCTCTGGTCAGCGGCGCCGTTGTTGCTGCGGCCTCTCACTGGGCAGTGCTGTTTTAGTAACTGAATGAGGTGAGGCTGAGATGACGCACTGTTTTTAGAAGAAAGGAATTCAGGCTCAGACCTAGTGAGGTGACACGGACAGAGAAGTTAGGAACAGCGTGGCTAAGCTCCAAAGGCTGATAGTGCCAGCCAGCTGACACTGTTCTGACACTTGGTGGCTTACAGAGACCTTGGCTCGGTCATCAGGGTCACTCCTCCCTTTCTTTATCAAGGGGTTGCTGCTAAGAGACATGTATTCAAATGGCCTCGCAGGAGAGCTGCTTTGCAACGTGTCCTTTTGCCACTAAGCTGTTATGATGCTGTTCTGCGCCTGGGTGACAGTAATCTCTGCCTTAGGTGGCCTGCTAGGGGGAACCTGTGACTGCAGCTCTGGGGGGGCCCGGCCATCCCACCTGCCTGTGCAGCCTTGCTCCGTCCACCTTCACCCCCCCCCAGGGTTCCTCTGAGAATTCCCACCCCCACCCACTGCAGGGCCCCGTGGGTGTCACCCCCCAGTGCCAGCACCGCGTACGCCCTGCAGCAGCTGCGGGTCCTCAGGCTGTGCGGCGTCATCCCCACCCGCCTCAGTACCCAGTTCCTCTAACATCTTGGCTCCTGGAGGCCGCAAAGCAGCTGCCTGGAGCACATGCCGAATTGTGAAGGAATCGGGTTATTTGGGGAAGATGGGGCTCCAGCAGGGAAACTGACCCAACAGATATAGGGGTGACCTTGGCGGAGCCTGTGTGAGGGACCTGCACATGTGACCAGAGCACTCAAGAGAAGGCTTCCCAGCAGCGTTGTGCCTCCCTGTGCAAACCCTCGCGCCTGGTCCCCCACCACTGCCCCCCCAACGGCTGTTCAGACCCCCTAGGGATGCCTGTGTGACTGGCCCTGGCTGGCAGGTGTGAGGGCGGGTCGCCTGTTCCTCCACTCGCTGCCGAGCATTTACTGGGCGCTGCTGTGCTCCAGGTCAGGCCGAGCCTGCCTGCGAGTCCTGTCCTGATGGGACTTGCGGTCTCTGAGGGACAATGGTCTCTGTGAGGAAGGGCTGCGAGGTGTCCCAGCAGCAATGCTGGTCCCTGCAGTCAGATGGTTTCCCAAGGAAGTGACACTTGTCTGGGTCGGCGAGAGAGGCAGGAATGGGCCTGCAAGTCCCCTGCCACAGTAACAGACGTCCACACACCTGGCACCTCACCATTCTCTGCTGTCACGGTTCTGTCACGGTTCTGGAGGCCGCGGGTGCAAGGTGACTTCACTGGGTTGAGGTCACAGTGTCTTGCTCGGCTGCTACAGCTGCCGTGTGCCCTGGCCCCAGGCCCTTCCTCGCTTGCAAGGCCTGCAGCCTGGCCCTTGCTCCATTGTCACTGGCCTCTGTCCCTGGGTCAGGCCTCCCTTGTGGTCTGGGGCAGGGCTGCAGGGCAGGGAGGCGGCAGGCTGGGTCTGCAGAAAGGCTTTGAGGTGCTGGGCGGAGGAGGAGGAGCTGCTGAGGACCCAGGACTTGTCAGGCTCTTAGACAGAGCCGGTGGGTGCAGGGCCTGAGGGCACCGCAGCCGGGACAGTGCGTGGGGTGTCGCTGTGTTCCCAAGGGACGCTGGCGGCTGGTGGCCTTAGGGGACCTGTTGTCTGTATCTGGAGACCCGTGGGGCCTTTGTTTGGAAGCCAGTGTCTCTGTCAGTTGCAGGGAACCGGACCCAGAGATCACAGGAGCTTTTCAGAAGGAAACCAAACCCCAGAGCTTGGCAGTGACTGAGGTTGGGGCCGGGGCTGGTGGCCTCTGAAGCTCTGTGGGCACTGGTGCGGCACCTGTGGCTACAGGGCCAGGCCCTGCCCCAGCGTGACCCATGCCCTCCTCTCTGCCAGACGTGTGACCGCATCAAGCAGTCGGCCAGCGGGACCAAGCGCCGTGTGTTCATTATCGAGACCATGGGCGGCTACTGCGGCTACCTGGCCAACATGGGCGCCCTGGCTGCCGGCGCCGACGCCGCCTACATCTTCGAGGAGCCCTTTGACATCAGGGACCTGCAGGTATGTGCCATGCTTGTCACCGGGTCCTCCCAGGGCCACCACCTCGTGCTGCGCGTTCTGAGAGGTTGGACGACCCACATCCCCGAGTCGGGGTCCTGGGCAGTGCCGTCTGTGGTGACAGTGAGCATGTGGCCCAGGGCACCTCCCACTGTCCCACAGCCCACGCAGTTTTGTCTGCCAGGCTGTCATGCGCTAGGCAGTCGCCGTGCTTTTGGAAGGCCACCAGCCGATTAAGGAGAACACCCAGGGTTCCCAGCAAGCGCGCAGGCTCCCCACGGCCTCTGCTGCCCTGTGGTCTGGGCGTGGGCAGAGCGACTGTGGCCCTGTCCACTGTGAGTACTGGACATAGTGAGGGACACTGCTGGGGACACAGCGGCAGGCTCAACACAACTGGAAGCGAGCTCCTTTCCTTTAAAACATGGTGGTTTTTAGCAACAGTTATTTTAAGAGCAGTTTTAGGTTCAGGGCGGAGATTTCCTGTATACCCGCTGCCCCTACCCCCACACAAACAGCTTTCCTTCCACAAGACCTCCAGACTGGGACCGTGAGAGCCGATGGACCCCCAGGGACATACCATCAGCACCCCCAATCCACAGCTGACACTAGGGTTCACACTGGTGTTGCAGGTGCCTCCTGTTCTTGAAATCAGCAAGGGTTTCTCGGGGCCCAGCTTTGGCTGGAGGGCAAATTGGGCCAGTGTTTGTGGGGTCGGCGGGCGGCTGGGCCCCCATGGTGGCACAGGGACAGGCTGGGGCGGGACCCCCGGCCATATACTGGAAGTCACCCTCTTCAGGACAGGCATTGGCGAGTAAAACACAACTGAAATGCACACGGCTCCATGCAAGTTACGATTTTGTTGTTTCTGAACCAACTCTGCCAAGGAGAGGGACATTGGATGTTTTCACTAGTATCTATGACTTGCCATCTTGACCTGTGACTTTCTCCACAATACTGTGTAAAGATGACACCTGGCCAGCACATGCCACAGCTCTGGGAATGTAGGAGACACTTAATAAATGTAATCATGACTGGGATTTGCTGATATGTAAATATCGCCTTTTTTGCATTTTCTGTCTCAAGAGTTTCTTCCTTAGAGTCTTTGTGCACAAAATTGAGTCTTGTAAATTTCTGTTGCCGCCTACCCCGAAACGCTCATTCGGCAGCTGTATCCGATTCCATATAAAGTAATACTTTCCTCTGAGTTCGAAAATACTGTCGTGAAAATAGATAAGGACACAGAGGGCAAGCATACAGAATATATGAATTAATGTTTTTAGAGGGAAACCTTTTTATTTTGTACAGTGTTTTCCATGAAAGCTGAGCTCCACTCAACTGAACAAGCGTGCCCAGCAACATGATCTTGTCCCCTTCACCACTGGACTTGTCACTACCTGATGCACTGTTGTCCTTGCCACAGTAATATAAACCTGGAGGGCAGCGGCTCCGCCCGTCACGCAGGGTGGCACAGGACCTGGTGCAGGGCCTCCACACGGCCGGTACGCGCTCGGTTTCCCACGTGACTGACGCAGCCCTCTCTCCTAGGCCAATGTGGAGCATCTGACGGAGAAGATGAAGACCACCATCCAGAGGGGGCTCGTGCTCAGGTAAGCAGCCCCTGGCCTTCCCTCAGTGGGGACCTGGCTGCTCTGAAGGAACCAGTGTCACTCCGAGGACCCTTACTCGGAGTAATGCAGGGCCAAGGAAGCAGAGGAACTGTTTGTGTGAAAAACTTGCGTGCACTTGGATAACTGAAGGGTAGCTTCTTGAAATTCCCTTTCCCTTTGTAGTCTTTTTAAAAAGACATTTCCAGTCATTTCTTTAACGAGGCCGCTGAGCTTTATAGAAAAGACGGTGGGATGAGGCTGGGGTGGCCGTTGGTGGTGCGGCCCTGAGCCATGCTCCCTGTGTGTCAGGAACGAGAGCTGCAGTGAGAACTACACCACCGACTTCATCTACCAGCTTTACTCGGAGGAGGGCAAAGGCGTGTTCGACTGCAGGAAGAACGTGCTGGGCCACATGCAGCAGGTGGGAGGCTCCCCAGCCCTCGGGCCGCACAACAGGCCAGGAAGCTGTGCTTCACGCGGCTGCTTTATAGATGGATGTCTGGTCTTATGTTAGCCGTGTTGGGGGAGGAAAATGTGTTTGTAAGTAAATTCCAAGATGATTGAAAACATGCGAACTCTGTTGTGGCTCCACTTAGAAGTCCTACCAGATAGCATTGGCTTTAGGAATTCTGTTGTTTGTGATATTTGGGTAGATGGGTATTTTAGGGGAAATGGTCAGCTTTCGTACAGTGATACCAGTTAATGAAAAATTCATTCAAATTAAGTACCTCTTTCCATACTGGGCCTTAATCACCACTGAGAATGGAGTAGCAGACAAAGTGACGTTTATTTGCACAAAGGCAGTAGCATGTGGAAACTATGTTGGGGTGCACTGTCTGGTTTATACACGTGCCTCACATGACAAAGCAGGAGGTGGGCTGGAGTCGGGCCCAGACTCCTGACCACACATCCATCTCACCACCACTCCTGTGACTTAGGGACTTTTCACCTCGCCCAACGTTCATTTCAGAGGGTCCCTGAATCTCCTGAAATATTTTTGTAAAAGTGAGCCCAGAACTGATCAGATTCTTAAAGGAAACTGGGATTCCCGCTCGCTGCCCCAAAATAAGGTTAAGAAATTGATAGAAGATTCTGAAGTAATGAGGATGCTTGCCTCATGGGCTCAGCTGAGGCTGCAGCGGTCACCAGGCTGGCTTTTGTCTGGTCCCAACTATACGTGAGGAGGTAAAATTTACAAACAAATCCCTAAAAACCCCAAAATCCGTATTTACAAATTTGAGTCTCCTAAAAATGTGATGTGAATTGTGTCAAATAGTAACTTTATTCCCATTTCATTTTGAAAAATAAACAGCCAGGAAGATATTTTGCGTGACTAACATTTCTGGTAACTCTTACCCCAACAGGGCGGGGCGCCTTCCCCGTTTGACAGAAACTTTGGAACCAAAATCTCTGCCCGAGCCATGCAGTGGCTCACCACGAAGCTGAAGGAGGCGCAGGGGAAAGGTACTGAGTGACACTGGGTGGCCTGTGGGGACAAGGGTCTGTCTGGAAGAATCCTCTGCCTGAATCTAGCCCTGAGCTGCACTGACACTGGTTTTACCCCTTTCAGACTGAGGCTGCTCTGTACGACAGTCAAGGTTCTACTTAGGTGTACGTGTAATTAATAAAATGCTTTATTCCTGCTCATTAGCGATGGGAGGCATCGAGTAATCTAGTGACACACATCTCTTAATAGCCAAAAAATTGCTGTGTACATACATACGGAGCTCCTTAGCAAGACCCCAAGATGTCACTTCTCCTTGTTTTATTCTGCGCTCCATGGACACTGTGGAGTGGCTTTTATGTAAGACTCTGCTCATTCAGACCTTCACTGTAGACAAAACAAGGACCGGAGGTGTCCAGGCTGCTTCCTCCCCCACCGCCTAAGGGTCACGCCACCCCAGAAGCACCTGGGACTCCGTGAGACCCAGTCCTCGCTTCCTCTGGTTACGGGCTCATTAAACCTTGGTGCTGTTTCCCAGTCCAGCTGCTTCCATGGTCTCCGTGAGCAGAAGCAGCGAGTGTTCCTGGGACTGGCAAGCTGACAGGGCGCTAGGCTGTGACAGGCCCGTGCTGACACACATCCGTTATGACAGCGCCACCCCTGACCCCGCTGCCCTGGCCCCCAGTGTCCAACCAGGCCGGATGCTCGGTCACGAGAACCAGGCTGGTTCTCGACTAGTGTCAGCACCACGTGCTTCCCTGAGGGGCAAGCCAGTCCCTTACCCATCTGAGACACTTGACCTGTCACCTTTAGACCACTGCTGTCATGTGGGCCTGACAGGCTCCCTGTGGCTCTGAGGCCAACTTCACACCTGAGGGTAAGGCCGGCTCTTCCTGCCTGTGTAACGTCGTTTCTCCTGTGGGCTCAGGTATTGTTTTCCTAGACTGGTTGGTTATGTTTGATATTTTGCTTTGTTTATATTATTTTAGAGGATTAATGTGTTTTTGTTTGTTTTTCCTGAAGTCTGTTTCATCTGATAGAAATATGGCTACACCCACTTTTCTCTGGATACCACTTGCTTGGAGTGTCGATTTCCACCTTTTGAGTCTATTTGTCCTTGTAGCTGAGATGTGTTTCTGGGCGGCAGCATATGGTTAGGTTTTGTTTTTTGATCCAATCTGCTCCAAAATATTTTGAAACTATTTTAGAGCATTTTTTTGTACTTTGTTATAGCACATTTCTATTTATATTCTGGCAGTCGTGCTTCAGATACCTGTCCTCCGTCTGTGTACTTGTTGCATCTTCTAGTGACGTGCTCTTAATTTTAATGTAGCCAATTTACTTTTTCCTTTATGGTTTGAGTTTTTTATGTTACTAAAATATTCTTTCACATTTAGTTCTTTAAGCCACTTGAATTGATATGAAGTTTAAGGTCTAATTTCATTTTCTTCCATGTAATCAATTATTTGGATGCCATTTATTGAAAAATCCATTTTCTCCACTCAGCAGTATAATCTCTATCATAGCCCAGTATCTGTACACTTACAGGGCTATTTAGTTCATTTTTAGGGATATAATTATTGATCCTTGCCCAGTCCAGTTTTACAAACAATTAGTGATACCTGCTAGGGCAGTGCGACCTGGGCCTTCTTCCAGGTCTGGCCATTTCTGGCCTCTCCTGCTGTCATAGCAACAGTAGAATCAGCTTGTCCAGATCCACCACAGATTCTGCTGGAATTTTTGTTGTTGTTGGTTGTGGTAGGGGAGTGCATTTAATCAAGAAATCATTGGTAGGAAGAGTTGACATCCCCTGAATTTGTAATTTGTGAATATCGTCTCTCTCCATATATTTAGGTCTTTTGTGGTCTCTAACTAAAAGCATTGTCGTACTGAAAGATCTTGCATATCTTTTGGTAAGTTTATTCCTGACTTCTTGATTTTTAAAAAATACATTGTAAGTAGCAGTTAATTTTATTTTTCTTATTAGTGTTTAGAAATATAATTAACTTTTTTTTTTTTTTTTATTGGGGAAGGGGAACAGGACTTTATTGGGGAACACTGTGTACTTCCAAGCCTTTTTTTCCAAGTCAAGTTGTTGTCCTTTCAATCTTAGTTGTGGAGGGTGCCGTTCAGCTTTAAGTTGTTGTCCTTTCAGTCTTAGTTGTGGGGGGCGCAGCTCAGCTCCAGCTCAGTTGCCGTTTTTCTAGTTGCAGGGGGCACAGCCCGCCATCCCTTGCGGGACTCGAGGAGTTGAACCGGCAACTTTATGGTTGAGAGCCCACTGGCCCATGTGGGAATTGAACCGGCAGCCTTTGGAGTTAGGAGCATGGAGCTCTAACTGCCTGAGCCACCGGCTGGCCCTATAATTAACTTTTAAAAGTTGGTTTTTCAATCTATGGGCATTAATTCTAATAATTATTTATGGATTCCTTTTGGATTTGACGTCCACATACATTATCTGTGTATGAGTTTTGGTTTTTTCTTGGTCCCACTCGAGACATCCTGAATGGATGTGGTGGTGGCAGAACTCGTCTTGGTCTTGACTTTCATGGGAATGGGGATGCCTTCCATGCTTCATGACCACGAATTTGCTGTTGGTCTGTTACTCTGACGTTCATTACATAGTTTTTCAATCATGAAAGGATCTTATACTCTTTGCAATGAATGAGGTGGTTGTTTAAGTCGGAATGGGTTTCCTAGTGTTAAGCCTCCTTTGCTTTCCTGTGAAGTGTCTCAGTGCCAAGAGCAGGTAACAGCCCCTCCCAGGGTGAGTGTGGAGTGAGGGTGGCCTGGCACTTGCCCATCTGTGCCTCCCTGGTCCCGAGGGGACTCCGGGGGTTTCTCTGCCCACCTCGTGGCAGCTCCTGGGGAGCCTGGGTGTATGGCTTCCACCCACGGAGGTGTGAGGGGCCTGATTTCTTCCTCCTTCCACAGGACTCCGCTCCCCACGTCAGCGAGCCTTCTGTCCCACCTTTCCTTCCTTCATCAGCCGTTTGACCTGCCCAAGTATCGGTCTTGTTCGTGGTTCAACATGACCAAGTATTCAGTGTCAGATCATTGTCTGTCTTTTCTAGGAAAAAGATTTGTAACTGATGATTCCATCTGTGTGCTGGGAATCTGCAAAAGAAACCTCCTTTTCCAACCTGTAGCAGAGTTGAAGAAGGAGACGGACTTCGAGTAAGTAAACCGAACGTCACAGGCCTAAACCTTAATGCCATTAGGAGGACTGGGTGAGGGGTCCTCAAGGGCAGGGGACGCCGCTGTCACAGTTAATCTGTAAGTAACTATTGGAAGTCACTCGTTTTAGTATTTTAAGGAAACAGTTAGCTAATACAATGTTTAGAAACAGGGCAGGGAGGGTTTGTAGAAATAGAAATAAAATGGTTTCACTGGACCTCTGAAAACTGCCTTGCCTGCCGACTTCATTGGCGTTGTGGGGGGGGGGGGGGAGCACTCACCATTGCTGCCCCCCGTTTGCAGGCACAGAATTCCCAAAGAGCAGTGGTGGCTGAAGCTGCGGCCACTCATGAAGATCCTGGCCAAGTACAAGGCCAGCCTGGAGGTCTCCGATGCGGGTGACATAGAGCACGTGCACCGCCGCGGCCACGGGGAGCCTGCAGCCATCTAGACGCCACCGGACCTGCACCATCTGGCACCGCGTGGACTTCCTGTTTACCGCCCGTTTTTGTAACACTTAAGTTATTTATGAGCATTGTGCGTGAGTGTTGTCGACTTTAATCCCTAACCACAGAGCACCTGTCCTGTTCCCTCCACACCCCCGGGGCGCTGGGACTCCAGGGACTTGTCTGCTGTCCCTCCCACTGTCTCCTGCTTTAAACTGTGCACTCCCAGTGGAATTAAACGTTTGGCTAAAGCTCCAACCACAGTACTGTTTCTTTCATTTTTTTAATTGGGCATTTAGACCTCAGGCTCTGTGGATAGTTTTGTGGGCAGGTACTGGCAACTTATTTTTAGAGGGATTATGAACTAGGCTGCACAAAGTCACAAAGGAGAAAGGCAACACTATCACACACAGCAAACGGGGCCATGTCAAGTGTGCAGCGCAAGCCCTGGACTAGGACACCAGGTGAGGTGACCCAACTGCGGCCGCATGGTCCCTTCTAAAGTGGGACCAGGTGTAGCATTAAAATCAGACGCCATGAACGCGTGCCTCAGGGGCAAGGTAAGCTGATAGCCTTCATCCCAGCTGCACACGGAAGGCACCGTCCCTGGGGGACGCGTGTGGAACCCTCCGGATGACGGTGGCACATCAGGCCTAAGTAAGATGTGTTATTTAGTATCTGGAGTGAAAAGCTTCTCTGCCTCTTGTCTCCGGTGTCAAGTCTGAGACAAGAAAGGATCCGCCTGTCAACGCGCCATGGGGGAAGGACTCGTACGGAGAGAAGGTGGATGAGCAGAAACACAGGCAGACCTTGGAGACGGGGGTGGGGGGGTTGCTGCCAGACCATCACAGTAAAGCGTGTCACACAAAGTCCTATAACTGTCACATTATCTTGTAGCCAGTGTGCAATAGCAGTATGTCTAAAACAATATACGTACTTTGATTAAAAATACTATATTGCTTAAAAATGCTGACAATCTTTCGAGCCTGTTGGCAAAATGGCACCCAGAGACCTGCCGGATGCAGGACTGCCCCAAACCTTTGGTCTGTAACACACATGTGCCAAGTGCAGCCAAGCGGGGTCTGCCTGGAGGCTGTGTAGGAACTGAATTGCAAATGACAAAGGACTTCATCTGACAAATGTGAAGTAACATGAGACAGAGCCCTCCGGTACAAAGTGGGGAGGGAGCATTTGAGATCTCACACGCTCAAATAAACTCAGAAACAATTTTTTTAAAAATGTAGAGAGAAGTTAATGCTTATTAACCCAGAACACAGTAAGTTCTCACAGGGGATCCCAACAGGCTGCTCTGTTTATCATGCGTCTGTTCAAAGACTCACCCCCTCCCCGCCATCCTTGGTATAACTTTTATAAACCAAGGCAGATGTTGGAATACCTTTGTTTATTCATGTCACTCATTGATTTTTTAGTAAAGGCCCTAAAAATTACTTTAGCAAAATGTCATTTAAAACAATGACTAAAGCACAGGTAGGTCAGAGTTGCCTTTTATTTTTAAATGTTTTAAATAGTGTTGTAGGATAAATAAGGTAAAATAAGCATTTCTGTTAGGAAGTCTTACAGTAGTAGTGTGCGTCTCTGGCATTTAACACAAGATTATTTCAGTTTCTTCATAATCACACTATTTCCACCTGCTTTAAGAGAGAACTGAGTTTTGCTCTGACTTGCCAGACAGTACGTACCTTTGGCAAAATTGTCAGAATGCTAAATGACGACGGTATTTGGGAAGAACAATCACTTTTCTGCCCTTTCAAATTACATTTGGCTTGGGCTTACTTCTCGGGCCTGTAAGCCTGTGGCAGCTAAGCCCTGAGCACAGCTGGAGCTGCTGGTCATCTTAGTACCCAGGACGGGTCGTTGGCGATTTTCGTGTTCTCAGGCCCCAGCAGCGCCAGCCCATGAGGGCTCCTCCCGATGCCCAGGTACCTGAAGGGAAAGGGGGTCAGGGCCGTTTCCACGACAGGCGCGTCAGGTCACAGGCTCGGGCCACACAGTCATGCTCACCTGTCGCCCACGTCCATGAGGCCTTGGCGGTGGACAGCAAAGAGCTGCTCCCTGTGCGCCTGCTTCAGCTCGTCCGAGAGGCCATACAGGAAGTGGTCCATGCCTGGAAGGGACACAGGTGAGTGACGGCAGAGCTGAGCCTGCTCCACGCGTACCAATGGACACATTTCCAGCCAAGGGCAAACCGTGGACCTTCACTTTCCCACGGAGCCCCCACCCCACTTGCGGCGAGGAAGAAGATGAGTAAGGGCCACGCTGGGACGGTCTCTGCCCCACGTGGGTCACACCGCCCGGGGCACTGACAGTGCACTCACTCAAGCTCTGAGATGACAGGACGTGACCCCTTTCAAGTGGCAACACTGAGGTGTGCACTCAAGGTGGACGTTTGCGTGTCACAAGGAGGGGGTAGGGGATGAGGACACGACTCAGGACCTCAGCCTGGAACTGCCTCTTACTCCTCCCAATACCTTTGCTTGAGGGAGCCACCGGCGCGTCCACATGGGAGAACACAGACAGCTTGGCCTCGTCAATGTCCTGCTGTGAGAACCTCCCAGATCTGGCCCAGTCAACGGCCTCTGCAAAAGCCTGGAGCGTTTCTGTTGAACGTGGATCCCTAGGAGACCCAAAAGGTCAGCTATTCACACGTTTGCCAATGGAAAAGTGAGCAACAACCCAGACTGACATCACAGCTCCAACACTTCCTAGTTGTTCACAGTGTTTAGTCCAACGGCCCACTGACAAACCAACACTCTGGGAATGCTCGCCCAGCCACATGGGCTATGGGACACCCCTCCTCCTGGAGGCGGGGTCCGTCTACCTGTGTCACCACCTGCCTCTGTAATGTCATTAAAAGAGGAAGTCGGGTGGATGGAGGAATGTCAAACTGAGTGGAAGACTCATGGAGAAATGCTACGAAAGGTTCAATGTCAGCCTTCACTTCCACAAGACGCGCCCAGAGTAGTCACCCGTAAGTGGGCCAATCGGAGCCTTTGCTGTCTGAAGGGAGACAGCTGCAGAGCTCTTCGTCCACACGGTACAGACAGCCCGGCCCGTGCTGAGGGTGGTCCCAGCTCCCGGCACCCACACCAGGAAGGGCCACACAGTTGGCAGGAGCAGAGAGAAGTGCGTCAGCAACACAAGCAATCTGCCCCTTCCCGAGTGTCAGAGTACGCGTGTTCAGACGAGAGCCACAGAAAAGGAAGGCTTCCTCTACCTAGGGCAGGCTCCTCTCTCTGAGTCCTGGAGCCCAGCAAGCTCAGGGCACCTCCTAGTGACATGCACTCCTCAACCAATGCCAGGATTCATGTGAGGCACAGTGTTCCCTGTCCTCTCCCACTGTCCCGAGAACCTAGCAGCCAAAAGGACACTGCTGGTGTGGCTGAGTGGTGAAACGCCAGAAAAGGGGGACAATCTTTTTTTCAAGTTCACTCCAATGTATGACATGACGACACTGATGATTTTAGAGCGAGTTACTGTCAGCGACATGAGATGTGTCCACATGTATGAAATAGAAAAACTCACCTATATGAGTAAAAAGTGAATATTCCATTATGGCTGAGTTTAGCGCCTCCACCATAAGCACCACCTTTTTCTCGAATTTCTGTGTGCAAGAATTTAGCAGTCATCAAACTTGCCAGGATCTTAAGACTGAAACGAATGATTGGAAAATGCAAGTTAAAAATAAAACGGTTGGAAAGAAAGTGTCGTATATAATAAAAGTTATCCAAAAAGGTGTCAAGGGTATAATTCAGCGAAAACAAAAACAAAGAAAACCACTTTGTTAAGTAATATATACACCCCGGTCCCTAGGAGAAAGCCTGAGGAAGACAACATTTCACACAGCGGTTTGAGTTTGCAGGGTCAAGGGGAGAAGGGGTGGGGGGACAGGCTTGTCACACGCTTCTGGCTCTGACACTCGGGGCATTTTGAAGTGTGTGGAGCATCATTTACTTAAATCCCACATCAGCATGTGCGTGTATGTGTGCGTGGGAAGCTCCTGGCTGGTTTGCGAGGCCTTGGAATATGTATTCTGCAAGTTCCGCTAACTTACACGATGAATGCTAACAGCTGATATCTTAGAAGGGAAAAGGGTGGTTCTAGAAAACACCTTCCCAGGACAGAGTGGGCAGGGCCGCACCCCAACATGATTGCCATCCGTGGGAGGCATAGCGTTCACTCCCCGAGGTAACACAGGCCCGATGAAAAGCTAAACGGAGGCGTGAGTACATGTCCCTAAAGAAGTGCCGCCCTCACTGGGGACCCCACGCCCAGGATCTGAGGCAGGGGTCCCAGTCCTGGGCTCATGGGCTCTGCTTTCTCCACACAGACTGGGGTTTACCCTCCATGTGTTTTTCTCTGGAAATTTCTATTACCTCTGTGTTTCCTAAGGGACACACATTCACCGTTGGAAAATTCTAAATACAAAACAGGCAAAAAAAATCCCCCAAAATCAATAACCCCACTACCCGGGGTGCCTCTAGGAACATTTTAGTGTTTTAAATCTCCATATTCTATCCAATAGCGGAAACAGACACCACTCTTCCTGATGGCCTAGCATCATGTCTATGTCCTACAGAAATGGAGATAAACTGAGAAAATCACATTATGCTTACATTTCCTAAATTAACTTTTCCGGAACCCAGTGGCTCCACTCCCCCCCGCCCCCCAACCCCACTGAGTTTTTGGGTTTCTATGTGGCCGCCCTGTCCCCTCGTGTGGTGTCGTTTTCATGCCCTCGTCTGTACCTGGCGTGGTCTGGGTCTGTGTAGGGGGCGGTTCTGACACTTTTGCCAACGTAGTTCACGGGGAACGGGAACAGGAAGTGCGTCTTCATCTGGCAAGGCCTGAAAGTGGGGTCCTGGGGGGAAGGCCAGGCTGTGTCACTGTGAGGTGGCTCACAGGCGCTACCCGCAGAGGTGCCACCTAGACTTGTGAAAGTCCTACTTCCCATGGGAACCTTCCAACCTTGCCACAGGCTTCCAGTGTAATCATCAGGCAGTTAGAAACATGCCACCCACATCACCTGAACCAACTGTGGACTGAGCGAGCTCATCTTTCCCTGTTTTCCAGGAACACGGGAAGATGCGTTCTCTGTGATGAACCAAAGCGAATGCCCCAATGAGCCACGCTGAGTGGCAGGGCTCACACGGCCACCATGGAGGTGAATTATCGAGTCAAGTAGTTACGTGACAACTGGGGTGCAGTGATGAGGCCGCATGAGGGACACGGTCTTCATGCATGGGGACAGGAGCCAGGACTCCGTGGCTCCTACATCCCAGCGCAGGGAGGGACCTGGCAACGGAGGGCAGGCCACCCACTGCACGGCGGGACACGGACCAGCTAGGGACAGCTGGTTCTGAAGTGACCGGGGCTGGGTTAACTTACTGTGATCAGCTTCCTGAGGACCTGGGAGCCACTAATGTGAGTGCTGCTGCCCAATCCCGTAGGTGCAGGTTTCTGAAAATAAAATGTTTCCAAGAGAAATGAGAAAAATCCCAACTCACCTGAAATAGCTAAGAAGGCACACTGCAGAAAACTCAGAGGCAATAACCAGTGTTAGGGTGCACTTGCTTATGTGTTTTACGTAACAGTGTTTTCCTTACATGTGGAATTTCCTGACAGGTTTTCAGATGGTCGGGGAGCTGCAGCACACTCTTTGCCCCTTCCACCAGGTCCCATCAGAGGGAGGGCTCTGGGAAGACGGGGCGGCCCATGTGGGGATGAGGGACCAGGGACGTACGAGCAGACAGCAGAAGTCCATCCTCTGCAAAACCTGCAGACTTGTCAACCTGCCCCTCTACTGGGCCCAGTGAGCTGGCTCACACCCACTTTGTAAGCGAATCATGGTGAGTAGAATGTTCCAGCTGTGATTATTCTAGAGACACTGTGTGTCACTGAGTCAGGGAAAAGCCTCACCGCCAACAGAAAGACCAGCTTTGTCAGGCCACCATTTTTGGCTGTTCTTACAGGAGCGTGTCCCAGTCCCCAGGGTCATTCCCCATTAGTGACAATAGGAACACTGGGTCAAAGGACAAACTACACGGTGTGAAGTCACTTCTGACTGGACTGAACTGAACCCTCCCTGTCTCCTCACTGGCAGTGGGGATGTCGGGAACCCATGTCACACACAGGTCCTGTGCGGCCTGGCGCCTGGCCGGCTCTCACCTGCACCACCTGTGGGGGCTCCGGCTCCTGTTCCACTCGCCTCTGCCCCAGGCTTCTGAGGAACTCTCCCACCACCCGTTCCGTCTGAGACATCTGCTGGGGGGTTGCGTTCACTGAACACCTGTTTAAACAATCACATATATGCAGAAAACCCTTACTACAGAACATAAAACTGTTTCACCAATTCCTTACATCTTGTATAAACAACAAAACCAAAAAAACAGATTAATACGAGGTGTCATTAAAAAACTACGGCGAATGTTTAAATAAATAAAAATATTACAGTAAAGGACACATTGCCATTAATCTCCCTCAAAATATGCCCCTTCGCTTTGAACACACTTATCCCATCATTCTTGCCACTTTCTGAGGCAGTTCTGGAAGTCCTCTTTTATGAGTGTCTTTAGTTGCGCTGTCAGGGCTGCCTCAATGTCCTGAATCATTTTGACTTTGGGGAAGAGCTAGAAGTTGCACGGTGCCAGATCTGGTGAGTAAGGTGGATGAGGATACACTGTAATGTTTTTATTTGACAGAAATTGCCGTATACTAGAAGCGATGTGTGACATGGAGCGTTGTCATGATGGAGGATGATTTACAGCACACTTTAAAACAACCTTCTCTTAACCTTAGCTCACACCCGACTGACTGCACCGAACAAGTTGACACTTGTCACACACTGTCCCTAAGGTTCCACGTGCCACTTTCCATGTTGAAGATCCCTGCCTTTCCATTGGATGACATTCTGTGGCAGCATTCACTGTATTGTTTGATCACAACAGAAAGACTCCGAGTCACACATCGCTTCTGGTATATGGCAACTTTTATTAAATAAAAGCATCACCGTGTGTCCTCATCCACCTTATTCACCAGATATTGCACCATTTGACTTCTGGCCCTTCCCCAGAGTGAAAGTGATTCAGGACATCGAGGCAGCCACAACAGCGCAACTGAAGACACTCATGACAGAGGACTTCCAGAACTTGTTTTATAAAGTGGCAAGAACGACGGGGTAAGTGTGTTTGAAGGGAAGGAGAGTATTTTGAGGGGGATTAATGACAATGTGTCTTTTACTGAAATAAATCTTTTTAATTTAAACATTCATTATATTGTTTAATCGCACCTTGTACATTGTTTTTGTATAAAATAATGCTCAAAAATGTTAACAAGAGACAGTAGCCAAATATGGAAACCAGAGGCTATGTGACCAGTCTTTCAAGTGTCAGAAAACCCTGTCACATCTTTAAATGTTTCCCAGATGGTAACGGCCATCAAGACACAGAGACAGCGTTTCTGACTAAATCCTGTTCTGAAGACTCAAGGAGACTGTCTGCCAACACCTTCAGACTTACACTTCAAGTCGAAAGCTTAAATGGCTGCCCGGGACAACATCAGCCTGAAGGAGCAAACAGGTCACTGCGGCAGGAGCAGTCACCAGAGGACCAGCTGGTTGTAACTCCTGCAGCTTCTGCAGAAGGCATAACGCTATCACACAGCAGCTACGCGAACTACATAGTACACTGACATTTTTCTTCTTTTGGCCTGTCCTAAATTTGTTTATTTAAATTGGCAGTATGTACCACTAAAGTACCATAATTATTAACATGTCCCAACTGCCTTGCCATACACCTGCAAACTTGTGTTTCAGGGAGGAGGAAACAGAAGGTCCCTGTGGCTAAGTGGCTGAGACACCGTGGGTGGACGGTCAGTGCTGCCCAAGGAGTGGCAGTCAGCTTGGCCCCGACCAAAGCCCGCGCCGACCTCGGGGCGCCCCTCCTGCCGCCCAGATGGTCTGGGGGCACCTGCCCATGACCCCCAAGAACCAAGGCGGGAAGGCACTGGCATGCTCCACATGCAGCTACAAGCTAATCACAACCTGTGTCCTGGGAGTGAGACGCTGAAAATAGACCAACTGCTCATCACAGCTGAATTCCGTCCCTGCTCACCAGCCTGAGGGCCTGGGGCCAACTATACATGCATGTCCTTGAACCGTTGTGTAATATTTACGAGAACTTCCCGTTTTTGCTGTGGCCTCACTGATGGCTCGTTGACAGGATATACACTGTCTACTTTTGGGAGCAACACGAGAGATGCATGCAGTCAGCCTAGAACTAAGTGAGCTCACCACGTAGGGGAGTGGGGCGTTCTGCCCCACCTCCCACAGCTCTCATTCAACTTAGTGTTTTGTTCCCAGATAAAATGCTCTTGATTATCAGAACACGTGGGGGTCCAGAATCAACTCTGTGACCTAAACGAGCGTTCTTTCTGGAACGACCACCTCCGTGCATCAGCCCACGGTGCTGAATGAAATGGGACGAACCATAAGTCTCTGCCCAGACACCAAGCACGAGCCCCTACCTCATATTCTCGCAGTTCAGTAAGTACTTCTGGATGCGCGGGAGCTTTTTCAGGACAGGTGTGATGTCTGTCATTTCTGCGATGCTCTTCATCAGCCTCACCTAAGCCAAAGGGACAGCACCTAGAGACGGCACCTGTCCCCAGCCTGGAAGCCAGAAAGCCTGGGTACAGGGGCAATGTGACTGCTTGTGAGGTGCACTCGCCTGCCTTGGGGAGAGGGCCTGGCAGGGGTGAGGGGAGGAGGAAGGTACTCAGTTTATTTCCCCATGAACTCTGGTCACTTAGCTTTTCTGGGATGTAAATGTGGCACCGGGGCAGAGTAGCGACTCTGACTGACCTGCTAACGCACAGTATCCCACTTCCCCTCGGTTCGGTACCTGCTCCATCCCACTGAAGGTCTCCTGCAGGTCCCCCGCGGGCGTCAGAGTCCTGCTGGCACAGATGGACGCGTAGAGGTGCCCCGAGTCTGGGACCCCGTTGGACAGCTCCTGGGCGGCCATTTTCACCAACACCCTGAAGTGCTCTTCCTCCTCAAAGCACGGGCTATGGGCACAAAAAGGTGCCCCGGTCCCCACTCAGGCCCTTGCCACACCACAGCACATTCCCAAGTGTGAGCGTCACATGGCACAAACATCCTCCCGTCTTCCAGGCCTTCAGGAACAGCTGCCAAACGGGTTCTGAAGCCGACAACCCACAGAGCAAAGCCCCCCTTTCCAGCCGCAGCAGAGCTCTGGCCACCCTAGGGATAACATCTCTGCAAGTGCAGTCACCTGTTGAAGATGTCAGCCCACAGATGCATCATGTCCGGGAGGTTCCGGTCCAGGCAGAAAGAGGAACACAGCACACCCTATAGTAGCAAAGACAGAAGGCCCGAGGTGCGACGCCATCCACAGAAAACCACCCAGCGGAGCAGGCCCCCAGCCGCCCCCTGCGAGTAGGCCCCACCTGCTCATAGGTGTCCAGCTGGGAGTTGTCTGGCAGCACGTGGGGAGCCGCGCTCATGCCGCCGGTTTTCAGCTCTATCTGCTGAGCCTGTTGCCTGTAGTCCAGGCTGCCGCAGCCCAGTCTGGGGATAGCAGAGAGGGTCACATCACCACTGTCTCGGCCCGTGTCCTGCTGGCCCCAGAGCCGCCAGGGGACCACGGCGCACACGGCAGGCCCTCTCCCGCGGAACCAGGCCTGCTCGGGGCTCACCGGTACAGCACCTGCAGCGGTTACCGACCGCCTCCCACTGCGGCTGTCCAACGCCCCATGGATCTTCCCTACACTGTCCTCCAGACACCCTGCTCAAACACTTGGTAGCTTTGGGCCAAATATGAACAATAAGCCTTCCTGCACTTGTAAGAAAAGCGAAAGTCATGTCAACATTGATGAGGCTTTTGTGAGAAACACTCTAACTGCTGCTCCGGACGCGAAAAGCAACAACACCGTAGGGTTTTTCTAAAAACACTGGAGCCAGGAGAGAACGCGCGATGGGCACCGTATTTAGAGACGGGCAGAGGACCCTGGGACATCAAAGGCATCTCTCCTGATGGGTCCCAGCACCTTGCTCGTGCGTGGACATGACGCGGGAAGGGGACCCAGCTGACAGCTCCCCTCGCTGACCACTCAGCCTGCCACCCTTGGCCTCAGAGACCCAGCAGAGGGACAGGGACACACGCCTGTATTCTCAGTCTGCTCAGGTGCTCACACAGGGACGAGGGGTCACGGCACCAATGTGGTGGCAGAGGGTCCACACCATGGCTACCCCAGGCCCACATGTCAGATTTACTCATTTTCTGATGCGAAACCATCATTCTTGTCACAATCTTAAGAAGAGCCCTGTCCCCGAGGTACATGTACCTGAACTACCTCACGTCGAGGTTTACAACTGTGTTAGTAAAACAACCCCACAATTTTCCTAAGAGAAATCTCAACAAATACACCATCCCCTTTACACACTAACAACGCTATGGGTCTTGAAAGTGACTCATGGAGACGTGACCATGGACGCAGGAAAATACACGCACAAGGAAGCACCAGGGACGACGCAGCACGAAGGGCTGAGGCGCACGGACGGGCCTTACTTGGTGAGGACGCTGCAGAAGAGCGGCACGTAGGGCCCCAGCTCGGGGGGCAGGGAGTGCAGGCTGCAGAAGGCGCGGAAATAGACCACGCCGTTGGTGGGCTGGGCGCAGTACTGCACCGGGACGTCCCCAGCTGGAGAGACAGAGGCATGCGACTTCAATTTTCACCAGTAAATTTTAATCATGTGATCCTTGGTCAGTATTTAAAAATGCTGATGCTTTTCAAGGGTGGAGGTTTAACATTTATGTTACTGAACAGACAGTAGTCATTTGCTGTAACTCAGACAAACTTCTCTATTGATCTTCCACTGTGCTAACAGCTGAGTCTTGAAGAACGCCTGCTTTTTGAAGAACCAGCGCTGGGAAGCGTCCTTCGGGTTTCATAGCCACCCAGCACCCAAGCTGGTCCTTGCTTCCTTTACCCAGAGGGGACTGACAGTCATTCCTGCAGCATCTAACCCCACTCCCCACCCAGCCCAAATGCCTCCCATCGTCCCTAACAAGTCCCCAGACCCCTGATGGCCCAGCGTGCAGCCCCCGGCACAGGGTGTCCATGGTCCCCAGCCCCTGGGGGGCTGTGCATCCATCTTTACGTCCCTCAGCACAGTGCCCCAACCAGCGGAGGGACGCAGGTGCTCACTGATGACAAACTTATCCTAGTTCTGTAAGGAACACTTCGTGACCCAAATGGGGGGATTAAAGGCCAGTGGGACGTTGACCCTGCTTTCCAGAGGAAAGGATCGCTCGCCAACAGATCAGACGTGGTGAACATGACAGTCCTGTTACAACCAACAGGGAGGAGAGGGACGCCCCACGGACGTCAACGAGGAGCTCCAACACAATACGCTCCGAATCTACACGAGAGGGGACAGGGCAGAACACCCTGAGGACAGGGCGAGGAAGTCAAGTCATGCCATGTGGATGCTGAGTGTTCATCCGCACAGGGGACGCTGTTCCAGACAGAGGCCTCCTGTGCTTCTGACCAGAAGTGACAGACTAGGGAGGAAACCGCGGGACAAAATGCAAGATGGCATGCCAGCGGCCTCCCTCCCGTTCTCCACACCGGCATACAGGCGCTGTGAGGCATTTCCAGGTCCCCCAAGTGCTGTCACCTGTCCTAGCCAGATGGCTGAGCTGGAGAGCACATGCAGCAGGGACTCAGAGGGGGCCTGTGTGCTTTACGAGCTGCTGTCATGCTGCGGCAGCGTCACCCAGACCCTGCCACACCCCTCGGAGGAAAGGACGCAGGCCTGCTTGGGCAGAGAAGTCCACACCACTGAGTGGTGTGGCCACCGAAGGAGACGCCACGGGCAGGACTAGGGAGCGTGCGGCGCTCCCACGCTTCAGGACAGACATGCACACCTGTTCTATGGCCCCATGACGCCCCCACAGCCCGCATCACGCCTGCCAGCGCTCACTGACCTGCCGGGACCACCGCCAGCTCCGTGAATGGGATGCTGCGCTCGATGTCCGTCACCTTCAGCGCGGGCAGACACGAGGTATCGTGGGCCTCACTTTGCTGGGTCTGTAATTCCAAACCTGGGAAAAGGGGGGAGTATTAGGGTGGCAGCGACTGCCAGGCCTGATGTCCTATCCTCTGTCACTAAGCCACAACACTTGCACCGCCACTCCCGAGAGCAACAGGTGCAGGGGCGTGAGTACCCGCTCACAGGCAGCTCTCCTAAGCTCATCCTCAACGAACGAAAGGACAGTTTTTGCTGGGGGTTGGGTGCTTGGCTCAAAGAGGTTCCCCACCCCCCCAAGTTTTACACTAGATAAACTCATTTTTAGAGTTTTCAGACCATTTCTTAGTGGACTAAAGTTTAGTGACTTTTGTATTGTTTCTTACTTCAGGTTTACTAACCTCAGCAAAGTCCTTGTATAATCCCATACATTCCACAAATTATAAAAATGCTTAAAAACTCATGGTATGGGCCTGCTCTTCGCATGGTCTGATGGGATGCGAGAGGGCCATTCCCCGAGTCTGCACAGAACCGCCGGCCCGGCCAGTGGGGGATTCACGCGGCCCTGTGTGACCCACGGCAGAGCTGACAGGAGCAGGGGGAACAGACGGCAGCGTTTAAAGTCCTGTCACACAGAAGTGCATCATGTCACACGGTAACAGCGCCCTGGACTCTGACCCCCACGTCCGGCTCCCCGAAGGTCCCCAAGAGCCACGGATCATGGAACTGGCCTGAGAGGGGTGGGAGTCAGGGCAGCTCGTCACAGGCCATGCCAGGGCTGTGCCCAGGTCCCAGCACAGTCTCAACTGCTCCCTTCCGGCTCGTCCCTGCGCACATTACAATCAAACCTCTGGGACAATCATAGCCCTCCTCACCTGCTGTCACCCCTGCCCCAGTCATCCAAGTGTCCCAAGCCCTTGTCCCTTAGACGTTCTCTAATTCTGCATGTTTGACTTCAAAATGCCAAAGCCTCTTGCCTCTTCACCTGTCCAGCCCTGGCGACAGCTCACAGGCCCACCTCCTGCATCCTCTGAAACACCCCCGGCCCTCTCTGAATGCACAGAGCCCCCTCACCAGGCCACGTGCTCCCAACTGCAGGGCCACACCCCTTCCCAGTACATAATGTTACACAGACACCCCAAAATGGAAGATTAGTGTTTAACACATCAGATGGGAGACCATTCCCATTTTCCCCTTGGTGCTAACCCACAGTGGCCTTGGGTTGCTCCCACGAAGTCCACACCTAAGACTTCCTGACCTGAGGGGATCACTGAGCGCACTGGCAAGTGTTCTCCTTCATGGAACTCTGCCACGATCTGTGAAATGCGATCTGTAAGAATGCTACCCCTGGGGCTGCATTCGTTTACACACGGTGTGGACTAGAGTAACTGGTTTCCTTTAAAACAGAGAACACCCCACAGCAGGCCAGGAATCTGGTCACTCAGGGAGGGTCCGTTCTATTGCTGAGGTGTGGAATTATGTCCTGTGCAAATTAAAAATGGGAGACGGTTGTTTCCACGTCTTGGCTATTGTAGATAATGCTACCCGAACATAAGAGTACGTATGTCTTTCCGAATCAGTTTCTTTGTTTTCTTTGGGCAAATACCCAGACGTAGAATTGCTGGATCATATGAGCGTTCTAGTCTTAATATTTTAAGGACCCTCCATACTGTTTTTTATAGTGGCCATATCCATTTAATTGGCATTTGTGACGAGTGGATGGATCTTGAGTCTATTATGCTAAGTGAAATAAGTTTGGTGGAAAAGGATAAGAACCATATGATTTCACTCATGTGGGGAATAAAACAAAAAAAGTAACCAACAAATAACAAGATGTTCATAGACACAGACAACAGATTGGTGGTTACAAGAGGGAGGGGCTTAGGGGACAACAAAGAGGGTACAGGGGGTCAAATATATAGTAATGGATGGAAACTAGACCTTGGGTGGTGAACACACAACAGAGTGCACAGATGTTGGATTATAATGCTGCACACCTGAAAATTAGTATGTTATTAACCAATGTTACCCCAATAAATTTAATTCAAAAATATCTTCAACAGCAACAGCACAAAAAAAAACCAAAAAACAAACAAACAAAAAAACTCCAAGACAGACAAAGCAATGGAAGATGGATGGGTGGGACTCCATCAAAACAGAAAGCTGCACAGCAAAAGAAAACATCAACAAAATAAAAAAGCAATCTACAGAATGGGAGAACATGTTTGCAAATCATACAAGGGTTTAATATTCAAAATATGTACAGAATTCATACAATGAAATACAAAAAACAAACAATCCCATTAAAAAAATGGGCAGAGAACCTAAATAGACATTTCTCCAAAGAGGACACACAGATGCCCAATAGACATATGAAAAGATGCTTAAGGTCACTAATCACCAGGGAAATGCAAACAAAAACCACAATGAGATACCCCCTCACTCCTGTCAGAATGGCTATCATCAATAAATCAACAAACAACAAGTGTCTCACTTGTATGTAGAATTTAAAAACAAACAAACAAAAGAAAAGCTAGCTCACAGATACAGAGAACAGATTGGTGGTTGCCAGAAGCAGGGGGTTGGGGTGGGAAAATGAGTGAAGGGGTCAAAGGGACAACTTCCAGTTATAAAATAGTAAGTCCTGGGGATGGAATGCACAGCATGGTGACTATAGTTAATACTGTATGTTTCAAAGTTACTAAGAGAGTAAATCTTAAGAGTTCTCGTAAGAAAAACAACTACAACTCTTTGGTGACACGTGTTAATTAGAAGCCCTGTGGGGATCAGCTCACAAAACATACATTCAGCACTTCACGTGCACTGAAACTAGTGTGTCAAATATACCCCAAACAAAAGCCACAAAATGGAGATGGAACCTGTCATCTGGCACTCACAAAACACAAGTTTGTGTTCAGTTTCATTCTCAAATAGCACGTTACATTTACGGAGGAGCTTCAAACAGCTGTACGTCTGAAGAATTCAGAGATGAAGAGGTTACATGCTGACCTTTACTTTGCCTTTACCAGACTGAATCACCTCCAAGTCAGCGTGACCAAAATGGGGGTGTGTCTGTGTGTGCACCATGCACATATTTAACAGGCCTTATTATATGTAATGTCCACATGATGCAATTCAGTTGCAGAGTTAGAATTCAATGAGTTTTGATAAATGAATAATGTAACCATCAGGTCGTGACACAGCGTATCTCCAGCACCCAGGAAGTCCCCTCGGGCTGGCAGCAGACCACCCCCTGCCCCACTCCTGGCTCCCAGCCTGCCAGTGCTTTGGCTGTTTCCAGGGTTCACGTAAGTGGACTCCCTCAGTGGGTGTTCTGTGTCTTGCTACTTTCCCTCAGCAGGACTGTCTTTGACATTCATTGATCTGAGTGTTCAGTATTTTGTTCCTCTTTGGGGCTTAGCACTAATCCATCGTGTGGACATACCAGATTGGTGGTAGTGTGTTGTTTCAAGTTTTATGTGGACATAAGCTTTCACTTCTCTTGGGCAAATACTCAGGAGTAGGGCCCCTTTATGGTAAGTGCATGTCCAACACTGTAAGAAATTATACAACGTTCTGTCTTCACCGCACCTGCACCACACGGACCCAAATGGAGACTTCACCACAGCTCACGTCCGTACCCCTCACTGAGACGAAACCCACCTCCTGGGACCTCCCAGCTCACAAGTAAGTGTCCAGGGAAGCGTCTGACCTTTTTCATAGATCTGCTGCTTGTCTTCCAGGGAAAGAGAGCTGACCTTTCGCTTCAGTTTTTCTGTTTCCATTTGTGTTTGTTTCTCGGAATACTGGTCATCTGGTGTCATTGATAAAGTCAGCTTATGCTGATTATTCTGAAACAAGCACAGCAACCAAAAAGCCACGTTACAGGAGACTTACTAAAGCAGCCTCCAGCAGTGTGCCCTTGGTCCCGAGTGCCACTGTCCCATTTTCATTAGTGACCACGACAGAAGTCACCTCACGGTGGTCTTATGGAAAGTAAGAGCCAGATAAAATTCTCCCAACCATACCTGCGATGCAGTAACTACATAATCCACATGTGTTGTTACTACGGCTGTTAGCATGGTGATTACGGTTACTATGTCGGAACCACACATGCAAACAGTCAGCATTGTCTTTATACCTTGGTTGTACAAGGAAACTTTGCACTTTTCAATATTATAAATTTGTGTGTTAGTCTGAATTGCAGACAACATACAAGAAAATAATTTTTATCTGGTCTTCATCATACTATGACTCTCTCAAAAGGTGAGTTCTCCATTATGCTACAAATGATGAGGATAAAGCAGATGCTGACCTAACATAATCATGTTAGGTGACATAACGTGTTTCCCTGATTCATTTCAACAACTACACACACACACACACACACACACACACACACATACACACACACACAATGCTCACGTGTAATCCTACAGAGAGGTGGGAGTGTTAGTACAACAAACACTTTATGCAAAGTAACTCTCAATAACTCAGCCGTCCTACCCCCATGGCCAGGTCTTGTAAGTTCTGCCATACTGACTATCGACTGGGGACCACGACCAAGAAAAGAGGCCAAGAGTCTATGGAAGCTAAGGAGCCAGGCGCCAGGCGGCGCTTCACCAAGAACCAGAACAGTCACACGTGTAGGCCACTTGCCTCCTATTCTGTACGTTCTATTAACAAACTAGACCAAAAACACATGCAGGTATTTGTTAATACATACACGCCTATTTTCATATAAAAACACCCACTGACCTCTGAGTCTGGAAAATTGCATTTTTAAGTTAATATGAGCATTTAAATTTTTAATAATTAAGAAATTACATCACCTATTAACAGAAATTGACTTAAATATAAATTATATTCCTAATGCTCTTCTCATTATTATAAAACTCAACTTAAAAATTACAGACTTAAATTCTCCCGTTTTCTTACCTTAAAATACTGTTTCACTTTTTCTTGCAAAAATTTGGGGTTTTCCTTGAGGCACTGCCTGAACTGAGCCACGTGACGTCCCAGCTGCAGGAGCTCCACAGGGTCCCCATCGTGGTTCCAACAGGAAGCTATGTACTGGAATAGAGGGTGTGAAATCCACAAAGCGCGTTACACCGCACACTCTTCCTTAGCTCAGTAAACACCAAAGCTATGACATTTGATTAAGATCTGCTTTTCTATATTTAAAAAATAAGTCATTCTTTGATTAGAAGAAAAACTAAACTCATTTTAAACCTTGTTTTCCTATTAAAATAAAAAAGCTCAGGTTTAAAAATTATTGTTAGAAAATACAATTACCAACAGATCAAGAGTTATCATAAATCCCCACTATTTAAAGTGTTCTATGTAAATCTATTTTACATAAAAAAATAGCTATCAAAAAACACTTAGGTAAGCTGGTAAAAAGACAAACAAAATATAAAACTAAATTAAAAATAAATTTATGTCAGATCCAAAACAACATTAACTTTCAAGGTTCAAATGAAAGATGCTATGAATAGTAACCAGTGTTTTCAAGAACCACTAATTATAAAAGTAACATAAAAAAGACAAGGTGGGTGGGAAATTACACACAGACGTCAGGGCGAGTCCAAAGCTGACAGACTGATGCTTCATTTGTATTTCAATTTTATGAAGTAAAGCTTCAATTCGATCACCTTCAAATCCTTTCCTAAAGAAATATTAAGAATGGAGACATTGAAAAGAAATAAACGTTTTTACTACAAAGCTACAATAATCAAAACAACATGGTATCGACAAAAAACAAACAAATAGACCAACAGAACAGAACTGAGTGCCCAGAAATAAACCCACACATATATAAGCAACAAATTTTTGACAAAGGAGCTAAAAAATACAATAGCGAAAAGAAAGCCTCTTCACTAAATGGTGCTGGGAGAATTGGAAAGCCACGTGCAAAAGAATGAGACTAGCGTGCTGTCACCATGTACCGAAATTAACTCAAAATGGATCAAACACCTAAACGTCAGACCTGAAACAATAAACTGCATAGATACATAGGGACTGAACTTATGGACCTTGGGTTCAGAGAGGATTTTATGAGTTTAACCTCAAAGGCACAAAAAATAAAAGCAAAAATGAATGAATGGGACTATATCAAACTAAAAAGCTTCCGCATGGCAAAAAAACACACACAAAAACATCAATAAAAAAAAGAGGCAACCAACCGAATGGGAGAAGACATTTGCAAACAACACCTCTGATAAGGGGCTAATATCCAAAATATATAAAGAACTCGTACAATTCAACAACAAAAAACAAACAACCCAATTAAAAAATGTGCAGAGGACATGAAGAGACATTTTTCTAAAGAGGACATAACAGCCAATATGTAGACATATGAAAAGATGCTCAACATCACTAATCATCAGGGAAATACAAATCAAAACCACAATGAGATATCACCTCACTCCTGTCACAATGGCTATCATCAATAAATCAACAAACAACAAATGCTGGGAGGATGTGGAGAAAAGGGAACCCTTGTGCACTGTTGGTGGGATTGCAGATTGGAAAACAGTATAGAGGTTTCTTGAAAAATTAAAAATAGAACTACCTTATGACCCAGCAATTCCACTTCTGGGTATTTATCTGAAGAAAACGAAAACACTAATTCAAAAAGGTACGCGCACCCCTATGTTCACTGCAGCATTATTTACAATAGCCAAGATATAGAAGCCACCTAAGTGTCCATCAATAGACGACTAGATAAAGACGCGGCACATTCATACAATGGAATGTTACTGAGCCATAAAAAGATGAAATACTGCCATTTTCAACAACATGGATGCATCCTGAGTATCATGTAAGACAGGCAGAAAAGGACAACCGTATGATTTCACTGATGTGGGATATAAAACAAAAGCGACGAACAAACTCATAGACACTAACCAGTGGGGGTTACCACAGGGGAAGTGGGAGTGGGGAGAGGATGAAGAAGGTAAAGGGGTCAAATATATGAAGGAGATTAGTCTTTGGGTGGTGAGCACACAATGCTATATACAGATGATGTATTACAGAAGTGTACACCTGAAACTTACACAATGTCATTAACCAATGTTACCCCAGCAAATTTAATTTAAAAAGAGGAAAATTCTCAGAATAGAAAAAAGGAGTAAATCTTTGTAACCTTCTGTTAGGCAATGGTTTCAAGTGACACCAAAAGCACAAGTATCTAAAGGAAAAAAACAGGTAAAGTGGACGAAATAAAAAATAAAACCTTTTGTGCTTCAAAGGACATAATCAGGAGAGCAAAAAAATAAGTTGTATAATGAAGAAAATATTCACAAATCATGTGTCAGATAAGGGCTTTGAATCCAGAATATTTAAATAACATTTACAACTGTATAAATAAATTAAAAACACACATAATCCAAATAAAAAAATGGATCAAGAAATGTATTATTTCTCCAAAGACAGAGGCCAATAAGCACATGAAAAAAGCCATAGGTCACAGTCCCCAAGAAAATGCAAATTAAAACCACTTCAAGCCTACCCGGATGGTTCGAATAAAAAACCCAGAAAATTAAAAGGTCTGTGAGGACGGGGACGCGCTGAAGATGAGACAATTGGGCCTTCACACGTGTTGGATGCAGTGTGGGCATCGTGCAGCCACTGCAGAACAATGTGATTTGGAAGTTCCTCAAAAAGTTAAAAACTGTTACCGCATGAGCCAGAATTCCACCTGGGTGATGGAGGCAACAGACAGGAGAACATGTCTACCACTAAATGTAGATGGCCGAACAACGGAGAAGGCAGGGGATCAGAGCAGAGGGCTATACGTACGCAATGACGTCCTCCAACGTCCTGTCGATTATGTCCCG